>NC_136020.1:9960652-10070652 GCF_048128805.1 Centroberyx gerrardi
AGCTGCCATAGTAACAGCGTCTCTCATTCTCCCTCATGGCCATGCAATTTCACCGAGACTGAAGGAGGTAATATATTAAGGTCTCTAGACTGCTCACAATATGAATTACACCCACAGGTCAGATCAATCTGCAGCAGAGCTTAAATCAACGAGCCAGTTATTCTGAAAGGCCACCACCATAGCCTGGGATGCCATCAGTATAATTTGCCTGGCAATAATAACTCCATGGCATATGACTTGTGAATCCAAAATTTATGATGCTGTGTATTGTCAGCTGTGGGATTATTGAGCAATTTTGAGATAATAAAGTTGGACAACCCTTTTTCCGGCGCTTGAATGAGAGAGATCCTCATTATGTGAAGTGCCTGGCTGCATAATGGCCTCACTTCAGAATGCAATAGGAAATAGAATATCACATATTGATTAGGATATGATCTTTACTCACGAAAGCACAGCATGTCATAATACAAAAGTGCATTTTGTGTGTGTGTCTCTCTCTCTCTCTCTGTATGTGTGTGAATGTATGTGTATTTCTGGGTGCATATATGTGATTTTTTGTGCAAGTGAATGCGTGTGAATGTGAGTGACTGAGTAAATGAGTGTGTGTGTGTGTGTGAGAGAGAGATCCCAGTCTGTGATTAGGGCTTTAACAGCGGTGTCTAATGACCCACAGCATGTCATCCAGTGTCGGCTTAATAACCCACTATCAGACACTGGAGCACAGTGACTCCTCTGTAATTACGCAGCACTACATAACACAACATTTAACTGTGTGCTATTCAAGAGCTCGGGCTTTTGGTCTCACCCTTCTTAGACAAGTTAATGAGCATGATTGCTGTTGGAGAAGCAATTTCTTTTTAAAGAGGACATATGGTAGATTATGGTGGATGGAGGTGCTCGAATGGAAGTTTTCTCTTGTTTTGTTTGCCTGGTGTTGAGTGGAGAGAGAGAGAGAGAGAGAGAGAGCGGCAGAGAGAGAGAGAAAGAGAGAGAGAGAGAGAGAGAGAGAGAGAGAGAATGACAAGTGATTCATTTCGGGGAGTGAGGAATCTGTTTATGATGACCATGTTGCCTAGCGACCAGGGTGTCATGGTAACCTGCCGCATCCATGGTCCATGCTCTGCGGAAAGCGAAAGCTCCCATGCGATGGCAACACAAGGGACCCAAAAACATTTCGGTCATTATCTTCCCATTGTAGTGTAGTCCGTCTTCCTCCTCGGCAATTAAGACTCTACTAAAACCTGCTTCTCCGTCCCCGGTGCCAACAACTCCCTCACAATTAAGACATTTTTTTTCCTATCGATGGAGAGCCATGGTGAGAGTGATTTAAATCAACACAAGAGGCCGGAGTTGGAAAACAACTGTTGTTTTTGTTTCCAAAATGGCCGCCAACTGTGGCTCAGACTCTGGTGGGGAGCCAAAGCCTTTTAGATCCGCTGCCAAAGTGCTAATGCAATCCCAGGACTGAAATAACCCTCACCGATCAATATTCAAATAGCACAATCCTCGGCTGTCTACTCCGTGCTCCTCCATCGTCTTTTCCCCTTGTGCTCTCCCTCACTCTCTCATGGTCCGTTTCTTTCTTTGTCATTTCTTTTTTTAAATTTCCCTTGAGAAAAATGTTTATTGAAACAAAGAACCTCAGTCCCTCTGGTCCCTTCCTTTCATTATTTCTCTATCTCACTCTTCCTTTCATTCTCTCTCTCTCTCCTCTCGTTTTAATCATGACGTCGCCTCTGCAGGTCAGCCTGCTCTCTTGTGCGCAGGCAGTCTGTCTCGGGGCGTTCTTGGCAGGCCGCCATGTCCCCCCTAAGCAGGTGCTTTTGTCACCGAGCATCCCTCAAGGTGGGTACAAAGCGTCAGAAGGAGTTCCTTGAAGGCACTCACACAGAATAACCTTCCCCTCGTCCCAGCAAAGTCAGTCCGCTCTCCAGTTTTAGGCCATCTTGAGCATCAGCCATCAGCTAGAGCCGATACTGGACAGATACTGTAATCCCCCCTTGGCTCGCACATTGTCAAAAATACGGACTGTAAGGACTGTATTCTTCAAAAGACACATAAAGAGTGTGTCATTATTTTTGCATTCATTTCATAGCTTCCCAATCACATTTACATCTCGGCTGTAAATCCATTCAATGTTAATTAAGCTGAATTTCTAGGAGTTATTGATCAATTATTTCAAAGAAAATTCTCAGCTGGAAACATTAATTAGTGGTATAACAACATGAAATAATTAGTAATCCTTTTACTTCACAGCACATACATCTAAAACACATATGTTTTATATTCTCTGACATACTACACACTACATTTACATTTTCTTGGAGCAACCACGAGTCAACTTGAACACGCAACCATGCGTGTCAAGTACAGTAAATGACACAGAACTAAACAGAATCTACACCAAAACATGCTCCTACTTAAAGAACCAGAAGCAATTTAAAAGTAATCAATGCCTAACAAATTTCTTCTCAAATTTCTTCTTCTTTCCAAGGTTGCATCAGGAGTCAGAGAAATGGCCTTGTGCACAGCGCTCACCAAATCCCAATAATGTTTTTTGTCAGCCTGCATGATTTCATTGCAATTAAGTTTATGTGACATTATTTTAAGATAAGTCATGATTTTCTTCTCCTACTGGCTCATTATATTGCATACACTGTGAAAAATACCCATCTTAATAAGTCATTTAATTTAGGATTGAGTCTTGATATCGTATTTGATTTCCAATGCAAATCAAGAATTTTCTTGAATAAAGTGTCTTTTTTCTTGATACAAGTTTAGTGATCTAGCTTATTCTGCCTTGTTTCAACATACTGACATTTGTCTCTAGACACAAGTAAAACTGAACTGGAAACTGGATTTACCGCATCCTATTGGCAGAATTTTTCACTTGCTTTGAGATAAATAAGCTTTTAAGACTTCATATGAGACTAAATAATAATGACTAAAGATGACATTTTTTTGCAGTGTATTTGTCTGAGTTGAGGATGTTTCCAGTATCAGCAGCTGTGTCATGCTGCTTTGCAACCAAAACAATCTTTTCCTCCTTTCTATGGTAAACGGACGCAGCCACTGGAGATCTCTGCTGGTGTCGGTGTGGGATGAGAAACGGCCTATTCCACTGGGACAAGTTAACCACAGGCCCCATCAAAGAGTCGCGGTTAAGAGGAGGGTTAAATAATTGATGAGGACAGAGTGAGAGGAGTCAGAGGCGGCCTGGATATCAAAGAGAGAGACGATCTGGGGCAGTTTAAAAAAAAATAGGAGCTCAGGTCGACGTGATGACCAAACACAAACATACAAGTGTGTGTGTGTGTGTGTGTGTGTGTGATGTGTGCGTTCATTCACAAGTAAACAACAACCCACACACGAAATTCACAGCTGCACAGTCAGATACACGCAAGCTCAGGGTAGATGTAATGACAGGGGCAATGTGAGCGTAGTACAGTGGAGGAGGATCTGAGTCACAGGGGAGATACCGACAGAAACCGAGAGAGAAGCAGAGAGAGAGAGAGACAGAGAGAAAAACAAGAGGAGGTAAAGAAAGCAGGGCAGCAGGGTGGTGCAGGGAGGAGTGAGGCCGGTTTGTGATCAGTCAGTCAACCAAAGCGTAAAGGAAAAATCCACCCTAGAATACTTTAACACTGCTGAAAATACAGCTACTGGCGATGTAGCTTGTATTTCTGGGCCGACTCTGTTGTTTGGTGGTGTATTTATCTCATGGATAACTGGACAGTTAAACAACATGACATCATGTTAAGATATTTCCAACACATCTGTAATGGAGTCTAATGGGGGCGACTCTCGCTTTTTCCCTACTGGAAAGCACTGCGAACACTAATTGCTCTCTCCACCTACATGTGCAACTCACAGCTGAATGCAACAAGTTCACACCTGTTCTCTGGTGGTTGTCGAAAGGCATTCTGGGAAATGTAGGGCATCACTAACTGAAGTACAACAAAAGACACTTCATCACAAAATAACTCTTGGAATGCACTGAGCATCACAGATTGATGAAATATAACAGTAGAAGAGTGTCTGAGGGTGGAATTTTCCTTTAACAACACAACAAAAACCGCCCATTACATGTTTTCTCATCACATCCATATTTGTATGTCAGCATTTAACAGTTAAATTGCACAAACTTGCACTATACTGCACTATTTTTAACCACAATGTAACCACTGAAACATAGCAGTCTGGGAATAATGGAGGATAATGGCAGGTTTTAGTGTCACATTATATCAGTAGACTGGGTTTCAATGAAGAGTTTTAGTTTCGTGGTCTAAACGCTGTTTCAGAGACTTGTACACCCCGCCACTAACCATTTCCTGGTAAAAAAAAAAAAAAAAAAAAAAAAAAAAAAAAAGAATGGAATGAAGAGGAAAGAGATGTTAGAGGGGGGAGGCAGGCGGGAGAGAGAGAGGGAGTCACATTTTAAAGTGAAACATTTCCTTCTTTTCAGCAGCGTTTATCATCCATATTCCAACAGCGCCTCAGCCACACACACACACACACACACACACACACACACCAGACGAAACAAGAAAGGACAGAAAGGGAGAAGGGAGGAAAACGGGGAGAGGGAAGGAGGAAAAAAAATGAAGAGTGACAGAAGAGCAGGGCGAACTTATGGGAAAGGAAGTAAGAAGGGGTTAAGAGCGATAAGGACGGCAAGACAGAGATGGAGGGAGGAATGACAGGGGGAAAGGAGGAGGTGGGAAGGAGGAATGAAATGTCAGACGTAACGAGAATGGAATTACAAGGCGGAAAGCCGGTGAGGAATCAGAGGAGAGGGAGGTGAGCTCAGAAAAGCAGAAAAAAAAGCAGGAAATCTGTTCGATCCCATTAGAAACTAATGGGAAAAACAGAAAAATCAAATCCTGGAACGGTGTGATTTCACTTGTGTGCATACAGACTTGCTGTTTGGCCGCATGTGGAGCGTTGCATGTTGTCTGTGTCTTTAAAGCTCGAGTGACTGTAATCTCCAGAGGTTTATAAGCAGTGAAACTGAGCTACTGTACAGCGACTGTCTAACAATCAGAATCTGACTCATCTCCTGCAGTATCAAAGAGATCTGGGAGACAACTCTCTGTCTAGCTCTGTCTCTCCCACACACACACACACACACACACACTAAGATCATACACTAGTTCTGGATGGGAAACAAGACTTTCAGGGGGTTTGTCTGAGGTAAAAAGTTCTGCACAATGTTCTCAGCACTGCGTTGGTTCCTTTCCAGTTGGGAATTACAGTTTCGCTGGTTATCATTTTTAAAGGTGACGCTTATCGCATACAGAATACCGCGCTACGACATGAAAGAGGCATATTTCTTTGATCGCGTCTGCGTGGTTTTGAAACAAAATGATTTCCCCAGTCGGATCACGGCAGCGCTCAGGGAACATTAGCTTGAAATGGTTGAAATAACTTTTCTAAAGTCACGGACGGGTGAGGAGTGATATTCCAAACATAGGCGAGTCTATGGGGAATATTCCAGAAATGTAAAATGATACAGGAGTGATGAGATTAAGAGTCCAAAGCTGCTACGATAATGTCTGCCCAGCCAGTAGGCCAGCCGAAGACGGGAAGGGAAAAAGTGTGCTTGGGTTATGTGTGTGTGTGTGTGTGTGTACGTGCATTTCAAGTATACACAAGCAAGTGAGACAGACAGCAAGAGACAGCAAATGAGTGAGAGTGAAAAGGACGGGAAGCACAAGTATGGGAAAAAAATTGAAAGATTTGTTCGAGCTGAGTGTCAGACAGAAACGACAGTGACAGAAAGGAAGAAGCGATGTGGTGCAGAGGGAGATGGATGGATAAAGACAGAGATGGACAGGAAGAAGGAAGGAAGAGAGTCGATCTTCTAAGCAGTATCTGTCTAACTCTCTATCTCTACCACACCCCCACACTCATCATGGGGAACTGAGGAGCAAAAACGCTCTCTGTCCTCTTGAGATAGATACAAGATGCAGCATAAGTGGATGTGTGTGTGTGTGTGTGTTCACAAATGTGCATTGTACACATTGTATTGTGCACATACAAATCAATATACTGTACTACAGTCTGTGTGCTTCTGTATTATCTGCAAGTGTGTACAAGCATGAATAGAACAGAACAGAACAGAGTAGAACAGAACAGAACAGAACAGAGTAGAACAGAACAGAGTAGAACAGAACAGAACAGAACAGAGTAGAATAGAATAGAATAGAATAGAATAGAATTGAACTTTATTGTCCAACCTAGGCTGGGAGTTTGTCTTCAGTCTAACCTCAGACAGTAAAAACATCAATTAAAAGCACACACATAATACAACAGTACAGACGCAGGACAGCCACAAATCAATAGGCAAATAAAGTTTGTAAGACCACGTGTTTTTGAGGGATTCTTTCCTGGCAGAGACTTCTGTTTCTTCCTGTGGGTGTCAGGTGTTTGACAGTAAGCAGAGAGTAATGTAACGCACACATACGAAAACACTCAGCTCGGCCAGAATGAAATAACAACAAAACAGAAACTTTGACAAAACCAAATTAAGGGGTCATATTTACCGTGATGAATTACCTTAGCTTGGGCCATTTTCAAGTCTGTGGAAGTTGTTTTTCATACTGTGCAAGAATGAATGGCAGCAAATGGATTCTACTGAAGAAAGGAAAATAAGCCCTGATATCTCCAACTATGCTGACTGTGTGCAGAGAAACGTAAAAGAGGGCAGCAACTTAGACGTTTGGCATAAAAAACACTGGTATTATCCTTTAAGACTGAATATGACACTAACATGGTCTGTAACATTGTTTGCTGTGATGGAAAACCTGTCTCCCTCTACATAGTCACAGCGGCCGGCAGACGAGAGATCGCATGTGGAGCGAGCACAAGCGTCAACCAGAGTGATTGAATTGGGGTGACAGGATGGGCAGATGTCACACTGACAGACAGCAAATCCAAGATGGCCCCTGATTAAGTTAATGACAGCAGCCATCATTCTAATTGGATTGTGTTCACTGACAATTGCGGGCACACACGCACACACACAGGCACACAGGAGTAAACAAACACTTGCAAAGCATAGCCAGAAGAGACAAGCTGCCCTAGTGTAAAGGGAAATGCCACCAGTCTGTGACGCGGTGTCTATCCTGCTTATCTCAAGCATAACAGCCTGAACTGTACAGCTGCAGGGAGTGGAAGTACAGACAATTTCAGTGGGGTTTAAAGGGCTGTGGCATGACAGAGAAAAAACTCTTACAGTACTCATCCAACTTAAAGTAAAATCCACCCTAAAACACAGTTTAAAAAAAAGCTATTGGTGATGTACAGTACCTTGCATTTCTGGGCCTTTTCTGTTTTTTGGCAGTGAACTTTTCTCATTACCACTGATCACTGGCCAAATGTAGATGACCTGACATCACATAAAGAAATTTTATGACAGAAAATGTTTCAACTCTCTAAAACATCAATGGTAAACATCAGGTTTTGGTGTCAGGCTCCTCAGAATCAAAAAGCAAGAGCTTCTTTCCACACTCATCATTTTGCACCGATGTTCAACAGTCATACAGGGAGAAATCCATCGTAGAAGAGGCAGAGATACCAGTTTCTCCACCTACAATAGCCTCAATAGACCAGAATGCAATGCAGCCACAAGACATGTTGTGTTTTGAGTAAGGGGCACAACTGGAAAAACTCACTCTCTTGCTGTTACTATACTATCTCTATCACTAGCGCTATTGCTCTCTCTGCCTACACATACTGAATGCAACAATTTCATGCCGGTTCTCTGGGGGTTGTTGAAAGGCATTCTGGGAAACATATGAAATCACTAATTGAATGCATTGAACATCACAGATTGATGGTATATAACAGTGTATCCAAGGGTGGAATTTTCCTTTAAAGCCTATTCAGAGTATATGTGTGTTTTTCCTGCCCGCATGTGTGTGGTTTCTTTGTATGCATGCATGCCTTCTCTGTATGTGTGTGTGTCTATGTGTGTGTGTTGGTTGCTACCGAGGGAGGCAGGGAGTCAGCTGAATGGCCTAATAGGCACGAGTGCCGCTGCGTGAAAAGGAGGAGAGTGCTGCTCACTGAATGGTGCAATAAGAGGCCGAGGTCCTAATGGACGGCAGGTCTGAATAGGCCTCTACTGTACTGGCCCAAGGCACTCACAGACTTACAATGCTTCCTACTGTTCTCCCTCTCTTTTCCACTCATCATCATCTCTCTCACACACTGAGCCATTCCGTTTCTCTCTCTCTCTCACACACAGAGCCATTAACTCTCTCTCTCGCTCTCTCACATGATCACCTCATGCTGTGTAAGAAGCTACTAAAATCCTTTCCAAATCAAGCCCAAAAAGAACAAGGGATCAGCAGAGGGAGAAGGAGGGAGGAAAGAGAAAGGGAGGATATTAGAGGTGGAAACCTATAGGGAGGGGTTTCCTTGCCACATACATTGAAACCAAGGCAGAGGAATATTACATTAAGGTAGGTCAGGTCAAGAACATTACAGCTGCTGCAGCCGTCCATGAGCCACGGCCTCCTTCCCCATATACTTCCATTTCAGTCCAGGCTTTTACTGTGAGCTAAGTGGACCCAGCTACTACTGTGGTCCCTCATATCCATCGATCGCCCATAAAGCTCGCTCAATTCCGCCTCATTACCCAGAAGACCACGGTGAGCGCATTGAGCTAATTTAGCCGCCATGCCAACCTGTGACGTCTTCAGTTCAACTCTCACGCAGGGACAAGTAAATACAGTCCGTGGGAGGAATGCAGAACATCGGCATATGGTGTTTTGTTAGTCACATTATTCCTCTTTCTCTCTCTCCGTTTTCACACTTGCAGCGAAGAGCTAAACAACCGCTGTAGCCTTGCGCAGGTGAAGCACACAGCAGATGGTGTTGATCGAATGTGAGAACGGCACCTGCATCTTAACATCTCTGTTCCATCGCCGTCAAGTCGCCGAGCAGTCGTGTTTCTCTCCCAAGGTGTGACGCAACCACGCCGAAAACTAATTGTCCCTCGTCCCTCGGCAATTATCGGGATGTAAGAAAAACAAAAGGCTTGACTGGATTGATGGGGTAATCAATGAGAACGTAGCTATGGCAACGGGCTGTCAGGCTTAATTGGATATTTCTGGCTCTTAGAGCTGGATTGATCGTGTCCGGGAGTGCCTGGGGATCCTAATTTAGTTGGCTAGGTGTACTGGCGTGTTCGGACTAAGGAGCAGTGAAAGGTTATATGGATCAATTTAGCTTGTAGAGCAGGGGACTAAAACTGCCAGGGTCCCACTGGGGCGACCCATGCTAAAAATGTATGTATTCATTGTAGACTAAGATGCTTTAGACAAAATCGCCCTCTCAAACAGCATATCTTATAATGCAGTTAACTAGGTGTTCTGTGCTTTTGCAGGATCAGTAAAATGTTATATAGACTTATTTAATTAGCTTTGTGTTCTGTGTGATTTACACAAAGAAGGAAAACAATCTTCGCAGCTCTACCAAGGTCCTTGGGTTGTGTACTGAGCTATGCAACAAGGAAGAGTTCAGCTATACTTGGTGAATAGTGTCAGGAAGAGTGAGGATTCCTGGAAGTTGAAACTAAGCTGAATGAAAATCAGCAAAAACAGCAAAAATATAAAAAAACACACAGAAACAATGAACTTCTATCATTTTTTGGCATGTAACCAACTGGTATCATCTCGCTGGAGGATGTCTAGTTATATTGGATCACTATGTGGCCTAAAGCAGTGGCTGTGTTCCAGTGTCTATTCTGACCTGAAATGAGGAGAAGCAGATTGTTTCTGTGTGTTTCATGGTCTCTGGGCGGTGTGCTAGGAGAGACAATGGACCCCATCTAACAAACAGACTCAAATTTGCATTCTTTGTTCTAATCACAGATTGATATTCCACAGCTTTTGATCGTCAGATTGATAACAAAAAAAGAAAGATATATTCAATCTCAAAGCCTATATGGTATTACAACTATCACTGCGCGAAAAGAAGTGACAACCAAAATCCACTCTCAACATCAAAGGCTTCCTAGAGGTGGCATGGTTGGTAAGAGAGACTGTCCTATAAGTGGAAGGTTTCAGGGAGATTTTTGAAATACTTTCACCAGCTTTTAATGCAAGATACTCACCTTTAAGGCGCGGGAGCGGTTGGCCAGCAGTTTCTCGATGTTCCCTGCAGCAGTCGCCACCAGTTCTCTGGGGTTGTTGGACTCCACACTGAAGTGCTTTTTATGTTTATCGTATATCTGAGCCAATCAGAAGAGAAGAGCAGAGGTCAGAGGTCAGCATAACAGGAAACTTAAGCTGGTTTGAACTCCAAATCCTAGACGACTAGCCTAAACCGGTGAATTCAGATATATTTATATTTTTGTTGGATTTCAATATACATTATCGTTCCCCTAAGAGCGAGAGGAGCAGGTAGGGGTTAAAGGGATAGGACACCCTCAGTTTTAGCCTTTCTCTGCACAATTCTGAAAAATCCAGAAGAAGTGGCTGTGAGAAGCGGTGGTGTGTGTGTGTGTGTGTGTGGTTTAGGGTTTGGGCATGGAGTGTTGAGAAATGTTTCTAACCAAAGCTCGACTTACTGTATCTGAGGCTGAAAATCTTACTGGCCTGTCATCTTGTATCCTTCATTGGACTTCACTGACCAAAGCACAGTGATTAAAAAAGGAAGCTACATGTCCAGTGATTAAATTGCAATGTCAGGTTATGTCACAAGACTATTTACTGTGCTATGGAATATGATCTAGCAAAAGAAATAAGAAACGCAAATGCCAAACAGCCAATTATTTAGCAGCCTAAGGGGTTTTCATTGTCCGACATTCAAACCGCAGAACTGAGGCGCGCGCATGTCTTTGTCTTCATCCTCCAGGCTTCTGACAGATTTTGCTTTCATGTAAGAGTAATATTAAAGGGTAATACGACTGAATTTCAGATTTTAATTATGTTATTCCTATGACCTAGTACAGCTCGTTCAGTAAGTGAACAATGACATCACATAAATGCACAGCTCCTTGGAGAATTATTATTAGGAGATGAGGGTCATAGCATCCAGACACAATTTTTTTATGTTGGAACTGATAACGCTAGTCTTACACTAAAGCTTTTTAGGTGGTTACGTTAAAGCAAATACTGTCCATAGAGTCAGTGTACCATTCACAGTGTATGGAAGAGTTCCAAGGAGTCTGGATGGAGGGATGTCTGCATGCTGTGTATGCTGTGTTTAAAGAAAGACTCCAAAAGCATCAGGTATTGATACAGCAACAGAAGAAGAGAATTCATCGAGAATTCATTGTGTTTTGTAAAGTCTCATAATGACTTCAGTGATGCTTTTAGGTTGACTGATTTTCATCTCGAAAAGTAAATCATATCAGTTAATGTGGATCTAAACAGCTTCTTCCCTACTGCAATGACGTCAGCTGTAGGGGTGTGTGTGTGTGCCTGTGTGTGTGTGTGTGTGTGTGTCAGTGTGAGCACTAGGCCCAGCACAGTATAGATTTGACACTGATGGCCTCTGATTGTGTACAATGGCCTGGCAGAATGGAATGATGCTGCATTATGTTAATGAGAGGCTACTATATATAGGCTGGTGATGTGTTGTGACAGCTGAAGCTGTGTGAGGAAGAGTTGTGGGCGTTAATGAGAGCGAGAGCGATAAGTGGCAGGCAGAATGCACAGTAATTCCTGTCTTGCATCTGGGTAATGAGGTTTTACAGTATGACAAAGATGAGATGGTTGTCAACTTTTTTTTTTTAAATTGGGTCTAAAAGTGAATGTATATGTGAAGCATGAGAGTAAAAATGAATGCATTCGTGAGTGGAATTCCCTTGTTTTTTAGTGTTTTCAAATGTAAATGCGCGTGTGTGTGTGTGTGTGTGTGTGTGACACAGAGAGTCGTCTTTACCTGTATTAGGTTCTGCATGCCGCTGGCTGTGTCTGTCATTGAGATCAACTCTTTCTGCATCTGATCCACCCATTCCTTTATCCTGCGAACATAAAGAAAAACAAACGATCAATCAACCAACCAATCAAAACCGTTCACTCCTCTCCCTCCTCCAATGGAAAGCTCCCCATTGGCCCATCAAATCAAATTTGTGGAACTGCTTCAATCCCAGTCGCTCTCACTTTGCCCCACATATCATGTGACATGAACAGGGCATTACTGCTTACTATCGCAATATGCTAAAATACTGTATAAATTCAGGGGCAGCATGAAATAATAATGTTTAGCCAAGAGAATATATTGCTCTGCTCCACATGAGCTGTGCATTAGGGCAAGAGTTATTCATGGTTGTCAGCATGAGAGTGTCAGATTTTCGGGGTTGAGAGGCTGGTTAATGTATAATGTATCAGAGAGAAAGGAATAGAGAAAGAGAGAGAAAAACGAGAGAGAGAGAGAGAGACAGGAAGAGACTTTAATAACAGCTTCTACTGTAAAATGCTGCGTAAATCGTCAAAGAACAATACAAGCTCAGCATCACAAGTGAACAACCAGTAATATTCTCATATCAATGCAACGAAAAGAAAAAACAAAGGTGGTGTATGTGTGTGTGTGTACAGTATGTGTGTGTGTGTATGTGTGTGTGTGTGTGTGTGCCCACATATGTAAACAGTGACTACCAGAATGTCTAAACTGTTATAAATCTATTTTATTTCCCTTTACATAGCCATGAGGCTTTTAAGGACACAGGATCCTGATACGACCCCCTGGCATAGTTAAGGAGGTGTGTGTGTGTGTGTGTGTGTGTGTGTGTGTGTGTGCGCATATGTCTATTTCCATACCCCTAAGTGTCAAAACACCAATGAATCTCATTACTTGGCAGGTGAGACATGATAGCGTTACACACACCCAATATGCAGTGTGCAAGGTTATCTTAGTATCTCAGCATCTCATCTCAACATATAGGGCTAACATATGTCTGTCCCTGGTGCACCCATGTGAGCACCCAGAGGTAGAGGAAAAGTCTAAAAATCTAAATTGCAAGAGGCAGAATTATTCTAGCAGTGGTAAAGATGTTTCAGACAGCCTCCAACGTGCAGAATCTCAGGCCAACAAATCAAGTTGCACTTCAGAGGAAATCTTTGATTGCATTTAAATGGAACAAATCCAAAACATTAAAATGCCATTTTTTTTCCTCCGCTGAAAAAGAAATTATGGAGGAAAAGCCGTGTCTACATGTTCATGATTCATACTGCAATCGTGGTATTAAACAATATATTTTTGTCAGCCTTGTGCCTTTCAACTGTACATACATTTTCAGAAGCCTCTAAAAACAACACGCATATACCTACAGACACTCCCCCCAACCCCTTTACAGCAGTCAATAAAAAATACATGACAGAATCCATAAAGAAAATTAACCTTTCTCCCCCCCGGTGTGAATTAACCTCTTCCCCTCCCAGACTGCTGTGGGCCTTTGACATATGAACCCTGTCTCTGTTATCTTATTTAAAAAACACAGTGTAATGTGAGCAGGCTTAGCTCACGCTGGAAATGTGCGGCATAGCAGCCACATATATTTAGCCTTCTGAGAGACAGCTGCTTGGGGCAGAGAGCAGTTATAGGACGGACGTACTGTCAGCACATTGCTCTTTCTACCCCCTATCACACTTGTCCATAGACACACACACACACACATCCAAACACCTACACACACACAAATAGGCAGATATCAGCCCCTACAAATGACACTTCAGTGGATTTATGTTTCAAACTCATAGCTGGTATCTCTGTTGACTACATGCAGCCAACTCTAGGGTCGAGACAAGGTCCACTGGCTGTGTAATGAGCAGGTGTGTATTGAGCTTGTTGTGCATGTGCAACGTCCAAATGAGCCCAGTAGGCCCTAAACAAAAGGGGTGGAGCGTTACAACAGGTGTTGAATGGGGATACGGTGAATGGGTGTGCATGTGTGCTCTATCAAAAAGGTAAAGGAAGTTCAGCATCTTATGTTTATACACTGTGCTCTAGTTGCAACAACCGCACACTTCTACATGAATTCAATTAATTAATACGAATAGAGCAATATTCAGTTTTCATTGCCATATTCCCTGTGGCAATTAGCGGGCTAAAACAGCTGCTGAATTGCATTTTTTTGTCTTCTGTTTCATATTTACCAAACCTGTTGGCCGCACTACACTACATTCACATACAAACAGTGAGTGTATAGTCTGATGCGAGGTAATGAGTGAGCAGAATGCATATCCCTAGTCGCTGATCCAAGGTCAGCATGGCATTTCTACATATAGTCAGCTCTGGTTCATGCACTAGTTGGCCCTGCCAGGTCTACAGTGCATCTCTGCAGAGCTCTAATGAGGAGAGGGCTGCACCTAAAACCTCACCCACGGAGGGTCCGCAATTTGTGGGTAAAAATATTTCGTTCACTCACTAGCCTGCAGCAGCTTGGAGGCTCCTGAGGTCAGGTTGTAATACTCAATGTTGATGGCTCATTCTAAACTAACAAACGCTGGGATGAAAATTGGAAATCTCAGTGACCCGGCTTGAAAAAGCAAAATCCCCTGGGTAAACACTGAAAGGACAAGCAACGCTCTGATTAGCCACTTCCACAAACAACCAACTCCCTCTTATCAGTAAAAAGCATAATATTTTCCCTGCATAACACCGGGGTGTGTGGCTTCCTCAAATTAAGTGAAGGAAGAGCATACGTTTCTTTAAGTATAGAGGCAGACTAAAGAAAGGGTCTGAAAAAAAGGAGTTTCAACAAAGAAAAATGCACGACAACAAAACCGTTTGATGAGAGGATGGAAACTTGGAGCAGGACATGGAAAAATGAGATAGCATCATTATCCCCTCCCCTTCTAGGCTCCTACTCCCTCCCTCTCTCTCTCTCTCTCTGTCTCCTCAGGGGAAATCGGAGAGGGGGGCGAAGTGGAAGGGAAGGAAGCCCCCAAAATGGCGGGTGAGCCGGGTTAGAGCCACTCGGCTGCGGCGGTTGCACACTGCAGGGCTGGAAATGAGAGGAGCCATGTGAAACCCAGCCAAGTGTGAGACCTGCTGGCATTACAAGCCTCCCTTTCTCCCTCACTCCTCTCATTGAGTCATTAATATCACCACTTACAAAGCAGACTGTTTCTCTGACAGCCGATTGTTGACGTTTCTTTTCACCCGTCTTCTTCCTGCTTCCCTTTGTTTCTTTTAGCGCTGAGATGAAAAGCTGAGGATACCTGTCTCATCCAGCGGGTTGTTTGTGATGGTAAAAACGCGGCTCATGGTCCATGCAGTACAGATCATCATGGGTTCACTGACTTCAGAGAGCCTGGAGACACACTTGGTTGGAGTTTAGATGAACAGATCGTCTGATACGGGCGCTCCAACATTCACGATATGACATTCAAATTTCATCAAGTTCTTTCCATGTCCACAGACACAAATACAAACGTGCCAGTGTGTTAAACGGCGTGAAATGAGATGAGGTGATGGTGAACGGTGCCAACATTACTGCAGATCCTACCACATCTCTGCTGTAGTCAGATCAATTGAGAAAAAAAACAAATAATGAACCACAAGAAATGCCTTCTACGCTGACAGTATGTCAGTGGGCGTGTGAGAATTTCTCACAGCTATTTCAGTCCAGTCCTTGACTAGACTAGTGCACATGTGTCTTAATTTGTGTTTGACCCATGTGGCCTTATGTACAGTAGCTGGTGGCTAGACAAAGTCCCCCTCCCCCTCTCCCTCTAATGGCTGGAAGAGAAGCTGCCTCTCTCAGTCCAGCTGTCACATGTGTGTGAGTGCGCACACGCGTGTGTGTATGTGTGTAACCAGAGCACTGGGTCTTTTGGAGGGCAGTAGGGGGTTGCCCAGGTCAAAGGTCACCAGGACAGGTGCAGCTCTTTTACAGGAACTCTTAATGTAATGAAGTGGGTGTGACCCACTTGAGTGTGTGTGTGTGTGTGTAGGACCAGTATTAAATGACCCATCATTTAGAGTGCTGGACCAGACTGTATGACAAAGCATTGGATGACTAGGTACAGTATGATGAATTAGGCTTATATGTAACCCATGATGTAACCCCAAGCACACACACACACACAAACACACACACCCTGGGGAATAAGACAAGCACAAAGAGGCCAGCCTTCAATCTGCACCGCCTGACACCGCTGTGGGTGAAACAGCAACAGTTGCAACTGGAGAGCTGAATTTCTAACACATTTGGCTATTCCTCATAAAATACTTGACTTTACCAATTTACCACATAAACAACATAAACATATATACATACACACATAAACATATACAGATTGTACAGTGTGTATGTGAGGTGATAATGTTCAGGTGCTTGTTTAGATTTTAAATGTTAGAATGTTACTGCTGCTGTTTTATGATGCACAAACAAATAGTTGTCTGTAATTTAAAAAAATGAAAGGTAAATTAAATGGAAAAACACAAAGATGATTTACCATCGAACTAGCCTGAGTGCACATTACCACTTGTCCACAGGACTTATTCAGCTTTCCATTTGCTATCTCGTAGAAGTAAACTCAGATTTTAATTTAAGTTCAACTTTTAAAGGAACACCCTGACTCACCATTAGAACCTAAAAAAAACAAAACAAATGCCAGCCTCCTGCCAGTTAGGAGGCAGTACACAGAGCAGACCAATCCCAGGGGTGGACACAGGGAAGTGGATAAGCTCCCAGAATAGAGAGTGAGTCAGAGTGAGAGCACTGCTGCCTTACTTCTGTCTACACTGACCCCTCCGGCCAAGCTAAGTGTGACTTCTCCCTCTGGTTGTTAGTTGCTGCGCAGCTGTTGGCTGCACTGAAACCGGGGTTAGGTCAATTCACTTTCAGTTCAATCGATTCAGGAAGTGTATTTGCTTCAAAATTCAAAAACTACAAATGTTTTGCCATAAAACGTTTCTTTGGTCCAATCTATGAATAAATCATTAACAAGGAAAGATCTATCAGTATTATGTCAATTACAGCTTCAATTTCCATTTTGAATTGAACGAATTGAACATGAATTGACCCCAACCCTGACTCAAACTTTGTTTCTACCTATCTTTTCAAAGGACAAACCGTTCAAGGTTTAGATAAAAAGCTCACAGTCATGCTGTTATGAAGGGAGTTTGTAAGAGTTTGTAATCCAACTTTAGATGGCTCCCAGATGGAGTTCATGGGAAGAAGCTAGAGAAAATTTACCTTCAAGCCTTTTCAGCAGAGTCTTGTCTCTACTTTTGTACCCAACTTGTCTCTGTGTCCTTTCTATAAAGTAAGCAGTGAGGGAACCTAAAACACCCTGTAGACTGGATTCTGATGCTTTAGGCTAGAACTCAAGCTATAAGAAGTAGTATGTGACGCTTTCCATATCTCGTTGGTTAATAGGCAACAGCTACTGCAAATCTCACTGCTTCGACGGCAGCTCACACTCTTGAGAACGCAACATGACGATATTAATATTCTAATTTCATATACGCCATTTCCTTGATCAACAGAGGCAGTGGCAGAAGCACACCTATGCCAGCAGTTCTTCTCCCACAGTGACCTTGCCTACATTGTCACTCAGCAGCAGAGTTTGTCAAGTACACCCGCAGTGTTATTAGCTTTATAACCACTCTGTTCCTTTTGCGTTTCCCTCTGTTTTTAGCGAGGGATAAACCTGACACCATGCAAACACCCCCGGCCGACGGAAAGCTGCGGCATATTGATCCGACAGCGCCGAACGCTACATCAGTCTGACTGAATCACCCAAGTCTGCCTCACGCCGGCTCAGAGGCCAGACATGCCTGGGCGCAACCAGCCAAATGAATCTAGGGCTCAATATCCAATCTCTGAGTTTCCACTTCAGCGCACTCTCGTCTTGTAAACATCCCCGTGTTTTGATACTCAGAACTCAGTCTGCGTATCCACATTTGATCTCTTAATACCGCCGAAACCGTCGGGGAGGAAGCACGGAAGCGTCTGACAGCGCACGCTCTCTCACGGGAATCCTTTTTTTTTTCTGCCGTGGAGTCGTGGTTTTCAGCACCGGGAGACAGTTGAAAGCCCTCAAATCCTCCTCTAATAGTAGTAATTTGGGCTTCTAATCTGTTCTTAGAGAGAGACAAGGCTGACGCCATTACGGGAAGCAGAGGAGATGCACAGAAAGATGGGGATGTTTGAGGATGGCAGCTTGGATGTAATTGAGCCACTGGGGAATAGCTAATAAGAGCTCTAACTGTGGAGTAAGGCATCTAATAAGCAGCCAGCCTGACAGAGCATTGTGGAAGACAAACAGTCACTTTCTGTCCTTCTCTTCCTGCCTCTCATTCCGCCTTTGTACTCATTTTGTCAGTCTTGTATAAATGCATTATCTACTCTTCAATTTATTTCTCATTTTCTCCATTGGTTCCTTCTTTCCCTCTCTTCTGACTCTCCATGGTTCTGACTCTCCATGGCATCTGTTGGCTATTCTTTGTAGTGTATAATGTACAGTATGTCTAGGATGAATTTGATGTTTTCCTTTGTATTTGATATACCATTTCATATCTTACCAGGGATTACAAATGATAAAAAGCCATTCATATGTATTAGAATGCATGTCTACATGAACTAAGCTATTACAAATGTTAGAAATTCCCTTCCCTCGTCCCGTTTGTCCTCCTCCCCTCTCTCTCCTCTCACAAGTACAACCATGGAGCGCAGAAGTGATGATATCCTCTCCTTTATCGAGGTCAATAACGCCATAATTGCAGGCTTTGTAAATGTCTCTCGGCCTCATTATCTTCCACGGCAAGACATTATTGATGTTGCTCCCTCTCTTCTATCATTTTCCTCTTAGCAAGTCAGAGCATTTTAACACGGCCCCCTTGCCTCGATCTGAAGAGCCTTGTTTAAGTGAAACCTTTGGCAACAGTGTTTGCTGCGCTCCATCAAGCACTTATGTCAGGGTGTATCACAGCTGTGGAAGAGCTGACTGGACACTGCATGAGACTATTATCAGGTGAAGGGGTGGTGGGCAATATTACACCAAGAGAGCAGGTGTGGGTTACGGAAGCTGTTTCCATTGGGATTGATTTTACAGGTGAGTTTACAGTCAAAGAAAAGCAGCCACAAATTGACTTGTTATGCTCAGATAAACTTCTAAACTCTACCATAGACTGTTAGAATATAAAAACTAGAAGCTGACTTGGAAGAAAATTAACAATTTCAGCATTGCTTTCTGAGTTAGCCCTCATACTGCTCTTGATTTGTTTCCTTTGTTTGGCAGGATGGTATATGGAGCATTAGTCAGTGGGATGCTCTTCATGCTGGAAGGTTACATTTTTAAGTGGGAAGAGACAGGGAACAGAACCTTTCAGTCGGTTGCCATTTTACACCCAGGTATTTTAGTGACTCTTCCCTCAAAGTGAAGGCAACAAAATAAAAAAAAAGACTGAAATTCTAATAGAATTCCCTGTGGAGGGGGCCCAAGAGCAAAGAGAATTTCCCTACGCAATAAAGGCATCGTATTCATTCACCTTCACTTCCAATCCAAGGGATGTAGATGAACAAAGCCAGCCCGGACCATTAGGAGGCCTGGGCATTGTACTGTACAATCTGTCCACTGGCAACATGAAGCTGCCTCAGAGGGCCGGGGGCCAGCCTCTCCTCCTACCCTTGCCCACGTTTGACCTCACACTCTGGGCCGCGGCTAGCTGGGACTGACTCCCTGTCCCCCTAGCACCTAGTCTGCCTCGTCCACACCTTCCCAGTCAAACGGCGTATACGTCCTGACAGAACTAACAGCTCCCATTGTATCACCTCTCCCCGCAGGTGCCTGAACACATTAAATGGAAGGAAACAGAATTGTTGTGACACCTGCAAGTGTGTGAACTCACCGCGGAGCAATCTCACCTGCTGGAGAGATTCTAGCACGATACCAGACCACGGAACGGCAACAGCAACTGAACCAAACTAGGGCGTACTGTATGCAACACATACATATTCATACAACGTCACAGCAAAGCCTCATACACATTACTGATGGAAGAAAGAATACTACAACTGACATACTGAGTTTTAGGCCAAGTCCAAGGTTATTGGTGTAAAAGCAGTTCATATCATAGTCAAAAAATGAATTAAACCTACGATCTCTGACATAGAAATGCTTCTATGGAGACATGGGGATCTGTGTGTGTGTGTGCAGAGTAAGGTTTCCCCCACGCGAATTACAAGCGCGCAGAAGATATCTCTCCTTTTCCCTCCTTTAGTCTTTTAAACTCCCTCTATCTTCGCTGTATTTCATCTCTCTCTCCTTCACCTTGTTCAACCCTCAGCCCTCCAGCTCTCTTCCTCTCTGCTCCGCGTCACTTTGAGCTCTGTTCAAATGACTAAACTTCAACGTCCCCGTCACCTTCACACTCTCTGAGCAAAGTCTCTATCCATCCATCCATACATCCAGCCCACCCTTCTGCCTCGCTACGCACACACACACACACACGATCCTCGGACGATGCGGTATAAATAGAGGAATTAGCCCCTTGGCCAAAATGTCCAATTAACGTCAATCTAGACGCCTACACAAGCAGACTACTGTTAGTGCTGTACTGAGTACTAGTCTCCCTGATGGCTACGCACACTGTCCACTGTAGTCTGAACACTGCCAGTAACAGCACTTACGCCGCAATACGACTCCATTATCGGGCTCAAGAGAAGCCATCATAGGCCACTGTGGGTCCACTTCTCTCCACGTCTCTCTCAAAATATTACACATCAGATACGGTTATGGCGTCTCACTGGATATTTTAAGCACTTAATGGCTCTAGTGTGCGATCAGGATAACACGGCCTATTGAGCCCCAAAACACAATTCCAGGTCTCTATATGAAAACTTTCATTCCAAAATGAGATTTTGACCACTTTTATGCAAAATGATTGCTGGCATGAAATACATTATGGAACGCTGTCCAAGTTATTAGCTACCTACAGGATTTTCTTTACAAAATACTACCATTTTCGTGGGAGTCATCATCAGTATTTGTAACATATGGATTAATTAACTTTCTTCAAATGGATATAACATTTTGAAATGTAATCCTCTGTATGTAAGTGAAGGCGAACCATAGGGTTTGACAATGACGTTTATGAATAGAGTCATCTATATTCTTTTTTTAATTATTGATGAATGAACTATTTCATTCTCCATATCTGTGTAGCATTTTCAAGTGAAATACTCCATATCTTTGCTGTCAGATGAAAGAAGCTTACATGTATCTTTTAAGATATGCCTTGTTTATAGCTAGACAACCATGCATTTTCAAGTTTATCCAATGGGTTTTGAAAGGCTTTTATGAGCCTGAGGGTTGTATAATTTTCTCAACCCATAGAGGACCAGGTAATCCTTCAACTCAAAGTTAAAACATGAAAATTACTAAAACTGGAGTTTCAAGGTTTTGACGTGGCAACAGTCAAGGTGAACCACAGGATTTGACGAACAAGTTTACTTGGACAATGTTCAGCCTCACAGTCTTTTTCTCCCAATTTATTCTACTGAGTGACAGTCATGTTTGGATTATAAAACTACACTTCCCATACTTTATATCCTTAGATCCTGTACAATATACAGATGTGCTTCCTGCACTGGACAGGGCTCCTGTCCAAACAGCTGTAAGCTATTCCCAAGGTTGCCCAGGCAACGGTGCAATGGAAAATTCCTGGGAATTTCCATGTGGCAAAGGATTACGGGGAAGCAATACAGCAGCAGCAGCGTTGCTTCCTAACTTCCCAGCTTTCCCTTCACATACACAGAGCGGAGGGAAATATCGTTCTCCCTTAAAGGAACCCGGGACGAGACACTTAAACCAGACGCTAAAGCAACATGCGGAGGCCACGCGTAAACCAGGGCTCCACAAACCTTCAGTGGAGGAGCGTGGGGGAGATTTATGGGAAGAGGGGGGAACAGCAACAATATCCTAGACAACAACCCGCCACCACTCTATATACCCCTCTGTCCTGTATCCTAACCTGAGTCTGAGTCTGGACACTCAACCCCCCTCCTTCCCCCAAAGACAAGGGCTTGCCTAAATATAGCCAGGGTTAAGAGGGGGGCAAAGGGGAGTGAGTGGGGGAGAGGGACAGAGAAAAGACAGAGAGAGAGAGATAGAGAGAGAGAGAGGGAGAGAGAGAGAGAGAGGGAGAGAGGAAGAATGAGTGAGTGAGAGGGAGGGAAAGGCATGAGGGAAGCGCAAGAGAAAAATAACGAGAGAGGATGAAAGAAAATAAAGCGCGAGGCGAGACCGCGAACATTAGCCTCGGGCACAGACCTTGCACCCTATGTGTGTGTGTGTGTGTGTAACAGATATAGCCCTCCAGCTGCTTGACTCTTGGTGAGAGCATGCCTCCTGAAATATACCTGCTAGCACCAGCTCCCTCATGGCGAGGAGGTGTCAATCACAGCATAAGGAAACCCTAGATAACTCTGACCGTATCCATATCCATCTGCTCGTTACACTTGACTCACCCTCTTCAAACCCATATTATCATGTCATACAGTAAATCTCAGTTATATTTGACGCTGGAATAAAAGCATAGGGGAAAATCTCATTTCATATACATTAGTGTCCTATGATCTTAGATGAGACCATTCTATATTTCTGCTTTAAGTCCCAAAGCTAGAAACTAAAGACGCTAGATTCCAAGACTCTAATTTATGATTTAATCAAAACACAAGGCCTGGAGGCTTTTCCATTGACAAAAAAAGTGGGAGAACAATGTGTTGGACGCTGTGACTGTAGCTAGGGTGATTTTCCAGGGATATGGGCACATTTTCTGGTTCATATCTTTTAGCACCACCATGACGAAAAGCAAATTTGGGTGTAAAAGCACGAACATCTATTCTATGAGTCACACAAGACCAGTGTTTAAATCACTGCTCCATTATTTGTCTCATTACAGATTAAAGTCTTGATTATCTTTTAGCTTCAGGGGAGAGTTTTTTGTTGCTACAGTTTATTATATGAACTGTCCAATGTCTTAAACTTCTCTTCTGAAATCCTCTGTGTTAAAACAGTTTAGTCATGAGGCATCCTCTGACAGTCAACTTGGGAATAAGATGCATATGGGTGGCCTCATGTGGGAGCTGACATGACCTTTGCATTCTGAGTGTCACTAGGTCTCATATTCATCACCAAGCTCTGTCAGGCTTCACTGCAAAAAAACATCCATCTTAACAAGCCATTTAATCTTAAAAACCTATTTTTCTTAAAACAAATGAAAAATTCTCCCAATAGGGTGAGATAAGTCTCCATTGCAGTTTCACGTTTTTCAGGATTTTTCTAGAAACAAGTGTCAATATCAAGACACAAGACACAAGACAAGATGGAATAAGGCAGATCATTAAAGTCATGAAAATGACACTTGATTCAAGAAAATTCTCAAAGCAAGTTGATTTCCATTGGAAATAAGTGAAAATGTATTGCCCTTAATGGCAGATTTTTTCACTTGAGAAGATATTTTTTACAGTGTTAAAACAATTCCATTCACTACAAGACTGGTTTCTGGACACAGTTCTATGCTGTGCTAACTATTCCACTTTTTTATTTTTCATTTTGTCTTGTTTTCCTCTTAGTTTGGGTTTTGCTTTCGCTCAGACCCACAAAGCCTCTCCAGTCCCTCATTGCAGAGAGCCTACTGTGTATCTCTATAGGTTCCTTGCCTCATAGCTGCGTGTTCCTCTCTGTGCAGATGGAGTGCCTCCTCACATTGTGCCCACTGATCGCCAGAGACAGGGCCGGGAACACGAAAAGCATAGCTCTTTAGCTGGTTGAGCATGAAATCTAGTTAGCCTTAAAAAAGCAAGCGAGAGTGGGAGAAACAGAGAGGAGGGTGACAGAAACTGTGGAAATGGGAGAGAGGGAGGACGGAGAGCAAAGAGAGAAACAAAGCGCGTCTCTCGGTGACTAAGGCGAACGCCAAAAACAAGCATATGATCAAGTCTGTAATTTGGATTGGATGACCGGATTCTGCACAAAGGATTGGCAAATGGTGACACAAAGCTTTGGACATCTCTTGTGGTTCTGGCTGCAAACCCATTATTTAGATGAAAGCTTGTAATGCGCATCAACCCAGGACAGACTGCTGACTGAGAGCAGCCTGCACATGATCATTGATGTTGCATAGTCAATTTAGTGGCTGTAAATCTGGCAGCTCATTGATATGATATGTTAACCGTAAGAATTGAAGTGACTGATTGCTATAATACACATCTTTGAATGTTTATAACAATACAGCACCATAATGGGGAATGGAAAATGTTGAATATAGGCGAGTCACACCTTTAATATTTATCAATCAATTGGAAGAATAGCCTTCAAAGCAGCAGGTTCAGACCTGTACCAACACCACATGTAGCAGACATTTACAAGAAGATTTCATTCAGCTGTCATTCCAATCAAGAGTGCAATAGCAACACAATAACCATGTGCCACACACTGTGCCCAAAGCAAAGTCTACATATATTAGACATACGGAATCAAGAAGGCCAAGTAGTCTGGATTAGGGCGACAAGGCAAGTACATATTTTCTCTTTCTCCCTCTATCTCTCTCTCCTTTTCCTTCTCCATCTCCCCCGCTCTCTCGGAGCGCTAGCTGGCGCCGAGATCTCTGGGGCGCAATCTGTGACATCAGACTTTGCATTTCAGATGCGATGATGTTAATCATCTGCCTCCAAGCGACCGAGAAGAGGAGAGAGAGGAGAGGGAGCGAGAGAGCGCGCGCGCGAGAGAGAGTGAGACAGAGGGAGTTGGACGGGAAGAAGATGGACAGGGAATGAACAAGAGAGGAGAGAAAGGGAGAGCGACGAGAGAGAGAGAGAGAGAGAGAGAGAGAGAGAGAGGAGATGGATGGAGGGAGGGGCTGAGAGAAAGAGAGGGAAGACGACAGTTAGAGAACAGAACATTTGAAGCAGACAGACGCTGGCGTGTGAGGTTAGAGCTGGAGCCATGAGATACAGTCACACTTCCAGCCAGAGAGATGGAGGGAGGAGAAAGAAAGAGAGAGAGAAAGAAAGAAAGAAAGAAAGAAAGAAAGAAAGAAGGAAAAAAGAAATCAAACTGGTTTTAATCACAAAAGACTGAGCGTGTCTAGAGTCGGACAAGACCTTGCTTATTCATGTTTGTGAATTTCCTGGAGGAAAACACGCTGGCTCGGTCTCTCCGTCCCTGTCCGTCTTGTTTCTCTGCTTCTCTCTGTGACTTTCACCGTGAGGAGTCAAAGTGAGGCCTGTCACTCAAAATCACTGTCACCACACTTAGCAAGAGTACAATTACATTTGCTATGACTGGCCACTGCTGCAGCTAAACACAGGGAACAAAGGGAATGAGAGGAAATTTTGCAACACAGAATTTCAGATACATTTTGCATAAATGCACACTGAGCCATGCCTCCGTAGCTAGATCAATAAAGCAAAAATGTACAAGACATTGCCATTATTACTGATAGCTAATATATCACTGACTTGGAGGAAATCGATGCCTGGGGATGATTGAGTGTTTTCTAGTTGGATTTTGGCATCTTCAGTTATACTAAATGAAGTCTTCTTAATTCAAACCAAGAGCTCCTGCCAATTTTGTTGTGAATTTCAACATTGTTGCTGCTGCCAGATTGCCAACTCCACTCAATACCCTTTCAAAAAATTTTGAAATCAACTGTCAGTGAAATTGGGTCTACAGCTTAGCAAGCCTGTGCGAATCTCATGTACACAACCCACAGATCAATCCACTTAGTGCCCATGAAATATATGGAGTGGGCAGGCCACTTTGCTAGTCTGACATCATTGTACTTGGCCATTAGGCTGAGTGCCATCATGGCTCACCACCTCTCTAGGGGACCGTCCTTGGGCTGCGTTCACAACCAAACGCTGGAGTCCTGCCGCTCCTAGAACCATCTGGAACATCCTAAACCTGTTGAATAGGTGCGAGGTATAGCATGGTAAATAAACAGGGACGCATAAGCTTACACAGGCCTACACATGTTGTTTAATTTAGGAACTGTACTCTGTGGCCAAGGCCATATCATCTGTCACATCTATTTACTGTGCAACTGTAGAGGGTGGGAGTCAAATTTAGAGCACGGCCAGTTATATCTCTACTTTATCATGGAGCTTCACAATATACAAGTTACCACCCTCAGGCTGACAGGTGAGCCAAATAGGAGAGTTTTCAGGCCAAAGTTGGAGGCAAGGTTAGTAGGACCTTTCCATTGAATAGCTTAGGGTATCAAGTCGTTACTGAACTGATGTTCCCCATAGCTGACCTGGTTTTATGTTGACAAGATAGGTGGAATAGAAAACACACCAATAAATATGCTGATGGATTATTACATATTCTCTAAACAGTTGTAAGCACCTGAAATACCAAGCACGCCAATATCTGCAAAAGCATCCAAACCACCAGACGAAAGTATCATAATTCTATGGCAGACATGCACTAAAACTGCTGTGAAATCTCTCTTCTGGCCAGGTCTGCCAATATAGGAGGGAGTTTGAGTGTTTTAAGGCAGTGATCACAGGGGTCCTACAGGGGTCTCCAGCCAAATGAGTAGTTGAATTTCACTATTATTTCATTATTTCATTTGAAGATGTGTGAGAGAGTGTTACAGGAATGACTGTTCTGATCAGAGGTTGCACTCCCCACACTACTGTTATCTCCCCAACTACAGCATAAACAGTTGTCCAGCGCTGTAAAAAAAAAATCATATTCATCAACAAAGCAAATCAAATGGGGGTCCGCGGTCTAATGTGCCTCTATGTGGAGGTCGAGAACGTGGAAAAGTTTGTGACCCGCTGCTTAAAGAGACTCAAACCACACTCTACCCTCCCGGAATGATTCATGAAAGCCACATGTCACACAGCTGTTGGTTGTCAACAAATGGACAAATGTAAACTCTCTGCCTTTGTGCCGCTGCTACGACGCTCCAGGCACAATGCGTCCCGCGTCCTGCAATTCTGTACATCATTTACTGAAGAATTACGACAGTTTAATGCAAATTCAGCACGACTGGGTGACTGCCATAAGACTTCACTTGAAACCGGGCAATCAGATTTTGTGAGAGGAAAATATGCATTGTAAACAATTTAATAGTACGTAGAAATAACCCACCTGACCAAAGATCTCTATAATATTCCTATAGGGACTCAATAGTGAGTTTATGGTGACCTTATCGTACTTTACAGTATTTTTCATCTCCTGGTATTACCATAGTGTTACCACGGGGACTCGTTTCGGCTATCACTGGAAGACATGGATAGAAAATAAATCTTGTCTTTGGAATATAAAACTGTAATGAAGTACAGAAGATAAAGCGAGGGTAGGACAGAAATGCCAGGCTATAATTTCTATGGTGTATTATCCATGAGTTTGAAAAGCCAACAGGCTGTTTTGGAGCTGTACTCACATGAGCGCTGATGGGAATTGTCCGGTCGAGTCGGACGAAATGGTTGACAGGAGTAAAAGTAGACTGACTGAGGAAGTGTAGATATCCATAGCTTTGTTTATTTCCCCCCCAGAATCTCAAAACCAAGCCGGATCCAGAGAGGGAGAAGATGCACAAAAGGTCCACAAATCCACAGGAGCGCCGTGCGTATTTTTCAGCCAAACCCCCTCACACCGCCATCGGTGCGCGTTTGGAAACAAATCTCATCTGGTGTCTATGTCCCCCCCACCGGTGAGTTCAGGAGTGCGTCTTTTTTGGTTCAGTGTGTGTGTGTGTGCGCGTGGGTGTGTGAGTGTGAGTGCGTATGAGGGTCTCAAGCTGCGATACGAGAAGAGATCCACGGTCAAAAAATAAAGGGAGAAAAGGGGAGGGCGCGTCTCCCCAGCTTGGCCGGCAGAGCATGAGTGCCTCTCTGTACACTGCAAAAAATGACTATCTTCACCAGTCATTTAGTCCAGTAATGATTCTTAATCTTGTTTTTCTTAAAGCAAATTTGAAAAAAAGATAACCTCACTTCAGTTTTCAATGCACTTTTATCACTTGTTTCAGGTTTATTTTATTTTTATTAAAGCAAATTTGAAAAAATCTGACAAAGTGAGTGAGATAAGCGCACTTCAATTTTCAATTTCACACTTTTTTCACAGTTTTTTCCTTAAATTAAATTGATGCTGGTGGAGCGATCTGCCATATTCTGCCTTGTTTCAAGATATCAAGACAGAGTTTCAAGACATGTTTCTGGAAAATTCCTGTCAGAAGTGCAACTGCATTGACTTAGCTCAGCCCATTAGCAGACTTTTTCACTTGTTCTAAGAAAAAAAACGATTTTAAGACTGAATATGAGTCTAAATGACTTAAGATGGACACGTTTTGCAGCGTATTTTAAATGACTTGTTAAAACTGACACTTTTTGCAGTGTGAGTGTGTGTCCCTGACGCACAGATGGGTTTCCGGGCCCCCTCTCCACCCGCCCGACCCACCGGTGGAGAGCGACAATTACGCATGGCTCTCTGTCCATCTAAGGCGCTCCCATGGGTGTCTTATTAAGCACTGGGCAAAGCAGGGACAACGCCTGGCCACCACTCAACACCCCCCAACACACACACACACCCCGCCCCACCCCACCCCACCCTCCACTGTCCACAACTGGCCAATCGGCTAAATTATATAATACCAGTTCTTTCTTAATACGTTTTAATCGGGGAAATGGGCAGTCTCCCAAATCAGCCTGAGAAAGTCTGTTTACTGTGGATTAGCAGCAGTGATAAAGAGGTGAACTATGACCTCCAGTTTGTGTTTATCATAAGGCAAACAACCACCAATATGAAGAAAAATCAATTATGCAATTTTCCTTAAAAGACCCCATCTTTATAACTTACATCAGTTGGATACTTATTACTATGATGTAAGCTATACATTTGCCTCCTAAAGATTTCTGTCAGCCTATAAAGGTGAACTCCATTCTGCAAATCAAAAGGTAGATGAGCTGAGTTTTGATGGGTTCCCCCTCCTCTGCATCCCTCATAAGTAGGATGCAACACCAGCCAGGTGGGATTGCTAAGTGCAGACTAAGTGCCCAGGTTACAAAGCAGATAAGCACCTGACAGCTCCACTTCCATCCAGTCAGATCTGCCGTTGAAAGCCGAAAGTGTTTTCAAGCCCTCAAAGTGACTGCTGTCCATGTCAAATTCAGCAAATGTTTAAGAGCAACACATCAATCCCATCTAATACTCTTTCTCTGTTATATTATTAATATATCATCATAAACCCTCATTTAAATTGCCACATCGCAGTGCATCCGCTTATGCAGAAGAGTGATAATAAATTCCATTTGCTCCAAGGGCTGAGGCAAACTTAATATGAAGTGACATTTCCCCTCGCTAGGAAAATCAGCAAGGTAAATACCAGAAGAATATACTGTACTTTCTAATGAGTTTCTTTCCAAAGCCTTCTGTCAGATACCAAGCTAATCTCTGAATAATTTCCTCATAACTCTTGAGTTATAATGGAACCCCAAAGTTATTATTTCGGAGTTGAGTTTGGGTGTGTGTGTGTGTGTGTGTGTGAAAGAGAGAGAGAGAGAGAGAGAGAGAGAGAGAGAGAGAGAGAGAGAGAGAGAGAGAGAAGGGAGAGTGTCTTATGTTTGTGCATTTTAATTAGCCATAGAGGGCTGTGGCATAGAGAGAGATCAGTGTGTGTGTGTGTGTGCTTGTGTGTGTGTGTGTGTGCGTTCACTGTGTTTGCCATAGAGGGCCGTGGCAGACAAACCAGCAGGCCGAGTGTTGCTCACCTACTATTATACGAATCACACAAATAGATTTACTGTGCAAATAGCCGCCGTGTTCCCCCCCACTCAGCAAATATCAGGTTTCACTGGAACTCATATAAAAGCTGTTCCTCAGAGACCTCTTGCCAGGCAGGGCTCGGAGCTGGGGGAGACGAGTGTATTTACAGAACAGTGGAGAGGCGGGGCAGGAGGTTAGGAGAGTGTGTGACACGGACAGAGAGAGGAAGAGGAAGAGGAGAGAGGGTTAGAAGTCGCTACAGCTTATAGACCTAATTCACACACAGCACAAAACACACACACAGTAGAACTTTTTATTTTTTTCCAGAAGCACACACCATCATCTGAGTATAAGAAGAAAAGAGTGAAGGCATAGGAGCACACACATTGTATAATGGGCCCAATGGCAGCAACGATCACTATAGACATATGTGAACGCACAAATAAACACACCTCAGTTAGGAAATGACTCATAAATGACAACATGCCACCAGCGCGCTTCGCTCCGATTATCATTTCTGAAGACATTTTCTGGAAAAATGAGCCGTGCTATGTGCCATTTCGCCACGTACAATAATCCTGCGCCAATCCCTCATGCTGCTTCTGTCTTTGAAACCAGGGAAGCAAATGCAACACTCACTTAAACAGGATTACGAGGGATTTTCAGAGGGATTAGGTCGCATTACCAAAGCCTCTCTCAATAACAGTAAATTCAGTTTAACTAAAGACATCCAATTCACATAAGTGATCAGATTAGTGGCACGCAGTTTTGTTTTGATTGAATGTTTACTGAGAATTGTTTGACCACAGTACACTGAGAAGGCATAGAAGGCTAGACTGCCTTCAGATCCTGCAACATGCACAAATGAGGTTTTCACTGCTATTATAAGTTTGTGACCTGCACATGCCCCCAGATGACACATTCAGCAGTGCCTGACCTGGTCATACGCAACACTGATGACACCTGTGTCAGTCACTATATCGTCACTGTCGAGTGAAAACCTTGCATCTACAAAATGTCTTTTCAGACTTTTCAGGAGTTTAAGGGAACAGCCTTATTTTTAGGTTGACCACCATGCAATTTCCAGTTTATTCAATGGGGTTTGAAAGAGTTTCATAAGACCAAGGATGGTGGAGTTTTCTCAACACATAGAGGAAGACGTATTCTTTCAATTGAAAAATCACTGAAATTGGTTTTCACATGGCAACAGCAATATTCAGCCAATCTAAACAGAATAAAAAAAACAAAAACTGGTTGATTAGGCTACAATTGGATGGAGAACACAATTTGTTACAGTCTGTAGCACGCATGTTGATGCTAGTCTAATCCTTGACTGAAAAATGCCTTATTGGGCATCTTAGATTAAGCCTATTTGCACTTCTCTAACCTCATTCTGTAGCAATCACATGTGTTTTTGACTGATTTTTGTCTGATCTATTGTGTTTTATTGTGTTATTTTAAATCCTGTCTTGCAAACCAAATTTCCCCATGAGGAACAATAAAGATTAAAGTAAAGTAACAGCTTCTGTGGCTCAGTGTGTTTTTATTGTAACCTGTTGAGCAAAAAGACACAGTTTGCCTGAGGTCACGTCTCTGAAAAGAGAGCAGTAAAAGATCGAGAGGCAAAACCGAGAGCATGAGTGAGTGAGAGAGAGAGAGACAGGGAGAGAGAGGGAGAAACACAGAGGGTGATGTATAGGTTGTGTTTCTAAGTGAGCGAGGAGTGTGTGTGCCTGTGTGTGTGTGTGTGTGGCAGGCAGCAGGTGTGGCCTCTCTCACCAGCTCCCCGACCCCACCCACCTGTCCAGGGAATCGCCCGGCAGCCGTCGCCTAGCAACCCCCTCGCCGTCTCCACGCCGACTCCTCACGACCGAGCCAGAAGCCTGTTGTTTTCCCAACAAGCGAGCACACTTCCCTCATATCGTCACGCTGGGCGCTGCGCAGAGAGAGGAGAAAACAGGAGAGAGCAAGATTCAGTGCAGTGAAAACAGAAAAAGAGAATAGGAGGAATTAAACTGTTGAGGAAAAAAGATGAAGAAGCTGGGTTTGTGTGTGGAAGAGATTAGTTCTTGTCCCAAAAATTCTTGTTTCCTTGTATTTTTTGTGTCCTTCCCTTTGCACTTCCAATTTTGCACTATTAATGGTCATGCTTTTAAGAAGAAGGGAGAAAGACAAGGGTGAGGAGCCATAAGGAAAGTGTTGGGATGTGGCCTAAGTGCTTCTAACTTGGGCAACAGTTTCAAGAGGGAGGTGTGTGCATGTCTGTCTATCTTGCTGTCTTGTTATCTATTTTTCATTTGAAATAGCCATTATTTTCAGTTTCATACATGCATGACTTCTCCTCTGGACCACCTTACAAAACCATAACTGGATGCGTCCTCACTGGTTGTAACTTTAGGAATTAAACCCTATCCTTGGCAATGTTAGCATCAAGCTATTAATAACCAGTCTCAACCAGCTCTCCCAAGCTCTCATCTTCAACTCCAGAGCAGAGCGGAGGAACCAGTGCTTCATAATAAGGTTTAATTTCCCAAACATGTAACAGCTCATTAAAACACATTTGCAGGGCAAAAGCCCTTTTGCATTTTATTCAAATGACTTTTGAATCATTTCAGGATGGAAATGCACCCACGGCCTTTTTTCACATCAAATTACACTTTATAGTTCAGTAAAGAAGACGCCGAGTGTTTTCAGTTAGCCTACTCCTGCATTTGTAATCGTATTTGTGTTCATCTTTAAATGCTGACATGATGCAATGCAGATTCTAAACATTCAGAGAGAACATGCAACATGACATGAAACAATAAGATGAAGAGTCTGTCAAAACTGTTTGAAACGCTACACATTAAACATGTCGCTGTCACATCCTTTCGTATTTCTCAGTACGTTTCAAAACAAACAAATTGATGTACATACTGCTGAGCCTTCACTAAAGAGGGAAATTCAAGAAACTGCATTCATGCAAAAATCATGCATTGTTTTTTTCCCCCCACAGGCTGCCAAGCACAATTCATTTATTAATTCTTCTGGGCGAGTGCGTTACCCTGGCAACAAATGATTTCCGAGTTTAAAGTTTAATCGGCATCTCCCCCACGCGATCCTGTCTGGGTAAAGATGATGGGACATGGGTTTCATCTTCACACAACCTGACACCGACACATTGTTCACTGTCAGATCTGACTGTTATGGGGATATGAGGAAAGAGAAAGTGACCAGGCTTGAGTCACTAGGCCATGTATGAAGATGGAAGAGCCATTTAGTTGGATGCAGTTTATGGAGTTTTCGAGGAAATGGTTGCGTATACAGTTGAATCCTTCATTGAGAACATTTTTGGCCTTTTCAAGTGTTTAGTCTTGCACGTTATGAAAGTCAAGCCTCATGTTTATTTTCTCTTCTTGCAGTCGCTGTCGGACGTCCCCGTCTTCGTCTTTGAATGATCGTCATCTCGAAGGACACACAGGGCTTTTGGAGGTCACCACAAAAACCACATCTGTGTCCTTTGCGCCGCAGGCTCCTCCGCGGCGACAGTCGGCATGGTTACGCCTTGTTGACTCAGTGAAAGGGAAGTGATGGCGAGTGTGTGTGATATGATGTCTCACTCGGGACAGGGGCAGCCTCAGTCCCCTATGTGCACTGACTGATCACATTACTATTAGCGGAAGCTATTCTGTCAGGAGGAGAAGTTACGGCCAGGCAAAGGAGGGCCTTAGGGTGACCCAGCCGTCCAGTGATGGGGAGCTGGTTTCAGGGCGGATCCGAGGTGATGGGACATGAAGGGTCCCAGCTTGACTACCGCAGTGGCCCCATTCAAATTCTTTCCCTCATACACCCTTCTTTCCTTCCCACGAAATGAACTTTTTGCTTTTTTTGTTGTCAATATGAATCCTTAATGCAGTGAATGATGACTCTGCTCCAACCAGATACAACGATGATCTCCTGTGCTGTGGAAATGCATCATGGGTAATGTACAGTAGTAAACCGCCACATACAGTAACAGGTGGCTCTGGTCAATGTCGTAACCTATTATCTCTGTTACCAAATGTCCTTGATACCTATAACGATAAATGTATCCATCCTGCCTTTGTGTCTGTCCAAATACCGCACGCTCCACGGCTTTTTCCTTTGCCATTTGCCAGGCTGTCTGGCACATTCATACATAGTCATGTTCCCAGACACTGGGTTCATCTGACATCATGACATTGACATTAGTCACCGGTTAGTGACAGCGTGTCCCTTTGTATCTGACAGCTGGACCTTTCCAATTTGGAGGATCAGAACAAATTTAGCCCGGCAGGAAAAAAGGCCTGGTCATTAAATCAAAGTCCAGATGGTTCCCACTCTCCCTCTCTTTATCTAACAGGTCTCTCTGTAATTGTGTTACCGTGTCTAATGGTTTGGTACATGCGGCTTATCTCCGGTGAAGACAGAGAGAGAGGCAGAAACAGAGAGAGAGAGAGACATAGGGAGAGAGAGTGCAGGAGCCAGAAGGGGCAGATAAGCAGACAGCCAGGCAGCTTTAAAGTCATTTTGATAGAGCCCAGAGCCTGTCTAAGTCCAGTATAAGGTCACAGTGTTAGTCTGGGATAGCTCTGCCCTAACATAATAACATCAACAAAGAACTAGCTTAATCCAGATCTACAATGACTCTCCAACAACCTGAATATTACTAAGACTAAGATTGATACTACTAAAAGTCATTCTAACACTAATATTAACACTAATGCTAACATTAATATTAATACTAACACTAATGCTAATACTAATACTAACACTAATCTGTTAACACTAACACTAATGCTAATACTAATAATAACAATAACTCTAATACTAATGCTAATACTATACTGGCCTCATTGAATTCAAATATACGGTAAGTATCATGTGGACTACATCATGTAAATAGGCTACCGCATACACTAGGTAAGCATAAACATACAGTTGTCTGTAGTAACTGATGTACTATACCTACAAACACAAAGGACTACAATCTGCAATATTTAAACCCTGACAGTTGTACAGTAGCTCAGGAAGTCAGGAATATTAATCTGAACAAAATAACATGCTCGTATAGAAGATATCAACTGCATAACTTACAGATAATGCCTTCTCAAGGGTCATGGAAGAAGGATGGCAAAGGATTGGAGCATTAGCTTCACACAGGATGTTACATCATCAACTTGCTGACACCCACACAGGAAGGAAACAGAATGGATACTGCAAATAACAAATGACCAGCAGGTATCACTAAAACTCCAAATTACTGGCAGGGTTACAACAGATACTAACACTTACCATAACTAATGCTAATGCTAAAACTAACACTAGTACAAACACTAATACTAATTCTAATGCTAATACTAATACTAACACTAAACTAAACTATTACTACTACTACGACTGCTGCTAATACTACTATTATAACAAATAATAACAATAATAATAAAGAATTAATGCATGTTCATATTATTCAGTGATTTCATATTATTTGAGACCATGTAGATGAAAAAGGGTGAAAGACCAGGAGGATTTTATTGTATCTCCTTTTTCAGATTTCTTATCCAGTGTGATTCCTTCTGCAACACAAAGCAAGGACTCAAAGCACGGTTATTTCCAAATGACCCCTCAATTCTCTTTTCGACCTTAAACTCTCAATATACCAAACGTTGACCGCTCCTCTTTGGGGTTCAAGCCATGTTCGATGGGTGTGTGTGTCCCCCGTCTGAACTTATGCAAGCAGACGAATCCGGCAATGTCGCCTGATGCGGTCTTGGCAAATCTCTGTCGGTTTGATCAGCCTCGGCGCCCTGTGAATCACAGACGCACAGCGACAGCAGCGCGTTACCGGGCCCCGTGTCTGACGCAGGCCCATCTTTGAAGGCAAAAGAGGGGAACAAACGCATCTTTAGAAGTGGGGGATCTGAAGGATCCATCAGAAAGAGAGAGAGCAGAGGGTGAGATGCTGAAAAGAGGGATAAGAGAGAGTGCATATGAAAGAGAACATAAGGGAACATAAAGAGAGAGGGAGAGAGAGAGAGAGAGAGAGAAAGAGAGAGAGATAGGGAGAGAAAGAAAGAAAGGGAACAATGTGGACTCGAGAGTGAGATCTGGCAGGGAGAGCCTGGCATCCTTTGATCAAACGGTCGGCGTTTTCAACTAGAGGCACACGTGTAAGTCAAGCAACCAACGTCCTTGAACACTTCACGTCCTTCACGTTCCCTAAGGGATGCTTAACTCACACACTCTTCTGTACAAAAACACTACATAGAGCTTGATAGAAGTACTCATAATAGGCAACTGCCCTTGACGAAATCATAACACTTTTATAGACTGAATCCTGTATTTTTCAGAGATATTGAATGATGAACTTAAACTCCCAAATGGATATGCAGGATTTCAAATGTTGTATTATTCCATCTTTCAAAGCTACTGTGACCTTAGTCTTTGAATATCTGAATACAGGCAGATGTCAAGAAGAGTCTAAGAATATGGCTCTGGTCATAGTTTATGGCCAGCCTCCAATGATCTTCTTTATTTAAAGTGTTTTCTATATTTAAAAGTACAGTGAGAGTGCTGCTTAGTTAAGACCTTTATAGCTATTATAGCCCTTTATGGGGTTGGCAACAGGTGTCCGTACAAAGATTACACACTCCTTACAGCAGATCATCAGCTACAATGCACAAACCCAACATTAGCCACCATTCAGGCCGCACATAACAAATATCAGATCTGATTAGCTGCTGCTGTTCAGCATTTTGAGACCAGGCAGAGGGTGTTTCCAAAAGAAACCACCCAGAGGAATCGACTCACATGACTCTGCCCTAACTCTGCAATGGTGAGTCTAGTTCCTAGTTTCCCCCCCCTGAGGAACTTATAAACACACAAGTAAACAGATGGAGGATCTCCACAGCAGCAGTTTGGGCTCGGTTACATGGGGTTAAGAAAATATCTGATTCATTCTGTTATGTAAGCGAAGATCAGCTGCCCTCCAGCCAGACTGTTTTCTGCAAGGTTCTCTGTGATGTTCGCTGTGTTAATCTGGGTTGGGACCAATCACAAACCAAGTCTATTGAGAAACTATGGTGAAATTTTAATCATTGAAAAAAAAAAAAAAAAAGAGAATGTTCAAAATCTGGTTAAAAGAAGTTAAATTAAAGAAATTAAAGACTTGGCTCCCTGGATTCTGGCTTTTGTTGTTCATGTTTACAAATATTGAGTTAGGGACATAATGAAGAGTTTTGCTCCATAATAAAACATCCACCATCCACCAAGTACAATATGGTAACATACTGTAAGTCTTTGGTTGACAAAATGATAGCATCATCATGGGCTAGATAGTGAACTTCAGCTAATGTTCCTTTTAGATCATGCTTTGGAAATGAAATCTTCAAATGTGCGAGGAGTCTTATGTTAAAAAATCTTTCTTTCGAGCCCATTTCTCTGTTGTGATGGACTCAGCAGGCGGAGGCAGGTGGTTTGTAGCTGCAGCTGCAGAGTCACAGCCCAGCAGGTGCTGCTGCTGACACACACTGACACACATGATCCAACCAGTCTCTCTGTACACACACACTCACTCACTCTCACCCCTCCTCTCTCTCTCCCTCTCTCTCTCTCTCTCTCTCTCTCTCTCTCCTTCTTTCTATCTCACACACACAGTCGTGCATGAAAAAAAACATCCACCATATGAAAATGCATTCAAGCATAATTAATTTCCTTGTAACCTGTGACCCCATGTGGATTAACAAAGGGGAATACACCTTTAGGAAAAGGGCTGACAGAAACACACAAAGGTAAAGCCCATTGGTTGAGTCTGCAAAGTGTGTTTCTCTCGCCCCCTGGAGGCAAAACTATGTAAATGCTCGCATTCAACTTTCTCATTGGACCAGAATGCATGTGTGTGTGCGTGTGTGTGTGTGTGTGTGTGCGTGTGTGTGTGTGTGTGTGTGTGTGTGTGTGTGTAATATGAATGGTGCCTATGAGTAGGTTATGTTTCAGCAGTGTGAAATGTGCAATTATGTGTTGGTACCTTTTTGTTTTTACTGTGTAGGACTATGCATTCTGGGGCGTGGCTGTTGGTGTGTGTGTGTGTGTGTGTGTGTGTGTGTGTGTGTGAGTGCGTGTGTGTGTGCGTGCGTGTGTCTGTGGTACTGAGCAATATCTGCTGTGTGAGTGAGGCCGTATGTATGATCTCATCCAGTAAATCTTTTAACATATTTATTTCTCCATGGGCATAATTTATACATGCCCTGCTACTAGATTAGCTAATTAATTGGATGATTCACAAGTTTTATGCCAGTGTATCATTTTGCTTGGATGCTCAACATCTTGCATTTATACTGACACTTTGCTCATATGGCCGTATCTATGGTTGGACTTACACACGCCAAAAACCTGATGCTTTGACCATGTGTGACACACATGTGATTTCTGCAATGCTCTGCAATGCTTTTTCATTGCTGTCTGAACAGTCCATATCAGATGTTTTTGGGATCAGATATGAATGTGGGTCAAATCTGGAATAGTATAAAAATGCACAGTTCCCCTTATTCTGAAAATGCTTTCCAATGTAAACAGTATGAGTTAAACTTCCATTCATCAAAAGAAATGCATAACTTAAGATGATTCATTTAAAGAAAGAACACTGTTTTTGCGATTTGGGTTTTACATAGCTTGATATAGAATAGAATAGAATTGTGTAATGCACATGGTCAATGGTTGAATCCCTAGCACCCATCAAACATTACACTTTAATATCTTTGTTCTGAATAGTGAGAGTAAAAATAAGATATAATTTAGCTCAGTATAGTAAGTTAATATTTAAACGGCACAAGGTCCAGGGTCCAAACTCCCACCCATGTTAACATTGTGTGACGTCTTAGTTATTACCAGTGTGAGTGGTCAAGGAAAGCATCAGAAGCACAGCTGTATGGGATGAGCAAATTACCGAGAAACACAAAACCATGATGCACAGTAGGAGGAGCTTTGAAACTTCACCACATGCAAATCTGTTATTGTTGCAGGTAGTCTGAACACTTGTATGAATAATATGAGGATTAGAGGATTGAAGGCCTGTTGCATCACACACACAGGATCCAATAGACAGATCCAGAGAGGTACATAACGACATACAGGTTATTACTTCTGTAGGCAGTTACATAGACATGTGCAATACCTAAACACAGATGCTACATCTAAATAGACACAGTATGGGCACTGCTGGCAGAGAACACACATGCTGGCTCCAATAAGTAGAGACATATTTCATCAGCCCCAGGCAGACAGTGGCTATAGGCGCACTGCAGACAGCATGGCAAAAGACAAACATCTTTCAAATCCTCGTCACCACTTGACATGTCTGAGAAAGGAGAGCCGGCCATGACTTGATCTCTCATAAATCTCCTCCAGCTCCTGTGTTTGTTCTCCAAGACATTTCTTTCCTCTGGGAGCTGACTCTCAAAACAAGAGTTGACGAAGATTAAGGTTAGTATTGAGGACTGGACACACAGCTGCTCATTTGTCCCAACTGAGTATAATGTTAGCTTGTCTTGTCTGAGATTAATTCACTTTTTTGTTAGTGCTGGCCCTCAAAATGTAACCATCACTCCTTACACTTGCACAAATTTTACCCTTCGAAATCCAAATCCAACCCAAAGTTGTGATACATAAAAGTTTCACTGTACATCACAAGCAGCAGTTTACATTCATTTTCTCCTTCATCCTATGGTATAACAAAATCTAAAACTAATTTCTATCATATATATATATTCTTTGAAATGGTCATACAGTGCAATCCAAGATCAAATCAAAGACTATTTTCAGAAATTAGGGCCAATATGCATTTTTTATCCATACACCATGCGTCTAAACAAATAGTGAGGGAATATACTGTATTTGAGTGGATGCTCTCTCCCTCCCCCTCTGGCCTCTCAGCTAGCTTTGACATGTCCCTTCCTATCCACTCACAGTACAGTTAGCATGAACACTGTGTCCCCTTCACACGTCACAGCTCACAAATCACTGAGTGCCACTGTGTTAGGACTGCAAACTGAGGGAGGACAAATGAGAGGCAGATTTATGAGGCCACTAAATGGCACTAAACAAACACACACACACACACACACACACAGGAAGAGGTGAATGCATACTCTCACTGATTATTAGTATGACTTCACAGAGCAACTAAGAGGACATCCTAGATGAACACTTGCTCAGGGTCATCTTATACTGTGGATATGGGGAAGGTTTGTGTGTGTGTGTGTCTGTGTGTGTGTGTGTGTCTACACCCACGCCTGCCTTTAGCCACAAGCCGTGAAGTAGAGTGTGAGACTGCAAGAGTATGGTGTGTCATTTTCTGAAAGCATGTGAACTATTGAGAACAGTTGGAAATAAGATGGAGAGAAGTTGCGTTAGTATTAAAGTCTTATAAAAATCATTTGGTAGAGTTATTTTGCCATTGGAAAGATTTGGTCTATCTTTACAAATGAATTCATGAGCAAACACTTGGGATGTTGAGAATAAAGTCACATGGCGCCATCTTCTGGTTATATTGTGTTACTTCACATCACCGGTGCTCCGGCTGCCAAACAGACATGAAACCTCTAAGGGAGTTTTACAAACAATGACCCATAATCAGCCTCAATTTTCCATCTTCCCAGAACGGCCCATTGTTATTACATACCCCACCCACGGATTTTGCACAGTCAAGAAGTCAAAGGTAACACATACGCAACAACACTTCATTTGTACAGATATTTAATATTTAGACATGGGGCAACAGCCATTTTTACAGCACAATTTGCATAATTTATCAATACCTCCTGTGTACAATCACAAAACCATGACAGTAGATTTTTTTTTTCTGTTTACGTACAAGTGGAAAACCAGACAGGTTTTACAAGCATAATCTTTGTACAGTCAGCATACATCATTAAATAATTTGAATAAGTTTTCTTCATAATTTCCCCCTTTATAGCATTTTGTTCTATGTCTTTCTCTACCTCTCATTCGTTTTTTTTTTTTTAATAGTATCTGGACACAAAAATAGTATGAACCACCAACGAAACATGCAACATCCAGTGTGAGCACATTTAAATTCTCCTGCAACTACTTGAGTTGTTAAGATAGACTTCTGTGTATTTAGACTCTGGTAAACCTTTAGTGTTTGGTGTAAAGGGAAGGGTAAGTCTGGGTCCCTATAGACAGATATAAGGTCATTTCTCAATCTATCCCCTGTACATTGACCGAGAGAAGAACATTTTTTCTGTCACTTCTACGATCACATGCTCTTTTAGTCTGCTAAAAGACCTATTGCCCCCCCCCCCCCCCACCCACCCCGGTATAAAAAAAGATAAGTATTTACAAGGTTGGAAATAGAGAGATGGCATCTGTGTGAGGGTTTCATCGTGTGTGAGCATGTGTAATTCTTCGTGTGTACGTGTGAGAGAGATGTAAAGTCGATATTTCTAGACAGATGACACTGAACGGAAGAGATATGCACTGCCATGCATGGGTTTCGTATGGAGATGCTGCACACACAAGCACATGGGTATCAAAAAAAAAAGAGAGAAAAAACAAACAAACACGTAATCGTTTCAGGTATAACATCAAGTGCTTACAATGTTGATCGTCTTTTTTTTTGGTCATTTTTCATATAACATACGTACTGGAAAAATAAAACTATTCAAAGAAGGAGTGCATAAAAAGAGGGGAATTGTGTGTGTAGGAATGGTTCTTCTTGCCTTAATTCAAAGCTACGTGGAATTCAGGATCTGTGTATGGGAATTTCTGTGTGTGTGTGTGTGTGTGTGGGTGTATGCGTGCGCACGCGCAAGGGCAAAAAAGTTGGTTCTCTGAGTTTCAGGCCCTCTAAACATTGTAAACAAGCACTACATTGTGTATAAAAACAAAATTTCTCATTTTTGTATGTACACCTGACACGTAAACAAATATAATACAACATAAGAAATAAAATCTCATGGGCAATAAATAAAGATGCATACAGCAGTACGAAATAAGACATCTTAAAAACAAATCATATGAAAGTGATATCCATATTGCGGATGACATGAAAATACAGCAGTAAAAAAAAACAATATACAAATTTGACCGATGCAACGTTCCTCTCCCACAAAGTGTCAAATTTCAGTACATCATTTGAGGCAAGTCAAGATGCAGTTACAACATTTTATGGATGTTGCATAGAAATCACTCAAATTGTGGTGTCATGAGTGAAAAGGTTAACAATGACCCCGCTCTCGTGCCTCTTGACCCCTGTACAGGATCGTCTTCCTCAAGACCGTATGGATATAATAGATTTCTAAGGACATACTGTAACATTAGAGATTTATAGATTGGTATGATCAAGACAACATGGATATGGTCAGTCATGACAAAAAGCTGGAACATCAACACGTCATCATTATAGCCTCGCCTTGGGATAGTAGTAATGTTTTTCCGTGGAAAGACTGTTACCGGGCAACAAACAATGAAGGATTTCAGCTTTCTCTAGGCTTAAAGACTTTACTTGTAAGTATGAGTCAACCATCAATGTATTTGACCCTCAAACTTCTCTCAAAGATGAACACAGAGACAAATGGAAAATGTTTGTTGACATTTTGGATCCTGACAACGCATTTTGACAGCACGGTAACGGCTTCACCTCACCTCTCTACTTCCTCACCTTGGAACACTCTCCGTCAAACTCATTTTAAGCAGGCCGATGAAGTCAGTTTTACATTCTGAGCAGAAAGTGCAAAGTAACACATAAGCGTGCATTGTTAAAGGACTGCCCTTATAGTTTAAAGCAGGACTGTTTGAAGACTAGCAATGTGCGTGGATTTCACAATGTATTTCGCTACAAAGTAAAACAAGTAAATGCTTGAATCTCATGGGGTAAATGTCTCACATTCTAAGGGGCATCATGAATAAATAAAACCTCTATGCCACAATCATCAAGACTGGATTGTCTGTGATAAAGATATCTATATCTATCTATATATGTTATATTTAATTTTCAGCTATGACATTTTACTTCACTATATACAAAGTGAACCTTATAGGTGATCATTTTTGTGCAGAACGTGTGGTACTCTCATACCACATAGATAGACTCATGTGCACAATATATAGTGTCCAATCTGATATAGTAACATTGATTCTTTATCGAACAATAATCATCATTTGATATCACTAAATTTACACTTAGGGAGAGAAGAGATGGGGTCCAAAGCGAACAAGGAAATGTTTTTGTCAATAAATTCAAAAACATGCTTGCTGAGAGACTTTCTTCGAATCTCAAATATCTTAAATTGGAATGCTAGGCAGTGTGTTATAAAATATACCATGCTTCCCAGGATAGACTTTTTTATGCACTTAAATAATTGAGGAGAAGACAAATGATAGAACTCTATGCTATAATCATAATACAAAAATAAATAAGAGGTCTCCATAGCTGGAGTCTTCAATATTTCATTCCCAAAAAGCTTTGTAAATCAATAAAACTCTGCAGATCATAATAAAGCAATGAGGAGAGTCCATTTAAAGAATTTCATTCATGGATAAAACATCTAAATAAATAAATTAGAATCTACAAGTGTCCATTCCCTGTATCTATTAAAATTTATTTTTATCTTCTGTGTGAATGGATGTGTGCAAAATTGTCGTAAATAATTATGTGTGCATGTGTGCGTAAGTGTGTGTGTGTGCATGTATTAAAGTGTGTAATACCTGGTTGATTCCGCGCTTGCCTTCTGAACTCAGCACCTATGTTCGACTCCCCTCTGGCTACACTACGTCCTGTAAACACGTGTTCATGTCTTGTAAACACATAACTACCTCCTCCCAACTTCCTGTATCACCAAAATAAAAGCCCCACCTCTGACAATTTCCTTTTTTTGCCTCTCCCCAAACGACGAGCCACACCTCGAGCTATCTTTGCCCTGAAACCGAGATTGAAGAAAGAGATATTTTCGCCCCCCTCCCCGTACCCAAAACGCCCCCCGCCCCCCCCCCCACCCCAGCAGTAGACCTGTGATTCTATCCTTAAAGAGTGAATCAGTAACGGAGATGCTGAACTCAAGCATCCCCAGGTGTCAGAAGCTTCTGCGCGCCCCTTCGAGGTTGAGTCTCCTTTTTTACGAGTGGATCTGGGCGGTGCTGGCGAGCAGCTTGTGCCAGCTCACCACTCGCTTGCGTAAGTCCACTTTGTCCAGCCACACGTAGGCTTCGCCGATCAGCGTCTTCTTCATAAACTTGCCCCCGTTGGACACCAGGAACAGCTAGTGCCAGAACAGAAAACACAGCATGTCACACTGTTGAGCATTTAAAGGAATACATGGGAGATTGGTCTGTTGGTCAGCTTACCTGTTAAGTGAGGAGAACATAGATAACAAACTATATATATTATTGTTTTAACTATTTCAGATGAACAACCACATATTCATCCGCTGCGCAGTTATTTTTAGCTATACAGTCTCCCTTCACCCACCACCTTCCCTTCCTATGTAAACAGTAGACACAGTACTGGGCAGTTAGTAGATAGGTACCTAGCATTTAGCTTTAGTGCTGTTACAAGTTCTCATTTTCTCACTTCTAAGATAATGTTAGCATGGAGCACAAATGATCTACATGAATGATTTTGGTGTCTTGGTTCTCATCACTTAATGGGTAAGTTGACCAACGGGCCGATCACCCAACAACTTGGTGTATTCCTTTAAGCAGACCAGTAGTATGCAACACTAGTATACAACACTAGCCAGTGCTATGACACACTGAGTTCAGATACAGTGTGTGTAGGGAGGGATTACCTGTAGGGAGTGTCCGGTGGGGTTCATACAGAAGCGGAAGGTTTCGTTGAAGGAGGGTTCGCGGTCGTGACGACACACTCTGGTCTTCTTCTTGATGATCCTCTTCTGGGTGGCGATGTTCACCACGTACAGCTTCACATAAAGGTCTGCAGACACACACACACACGCACACACACACACACAGTTGATGTATAACATTACTATGAGTGTGTCATTAGTGAGAGTCTTGGAACAGTGACCTTGTTTACACCTGGCATTATAACATGCGTCCTGGGTAATCGGATAGCGCCAAAACCACATATATTTCCACATGGAAGATGGGCCATGGTCCCACTGACTTATATTGAGGTGGGTGGAGTTTCAAGTTGTTCTGCAGCCAACCAGTGGAGGGCAACAGAGGAGCCGTCTTTCCCAGGACTTCCATGTTTGCTTAAGAAGTCAAGGCCGCATAAAATGCAGGTGCAAATGCACCCAAGAAACACTGAAGAGCTGATCACCCAAAACACTGCTAGAGGTGGTCAGGTGCATTTGGCCACATTAACAACCAAGTGTAAATGCAATGGGTCTTCAATTCACATACTGCACTGTGTACCAACTACATAAATGGAAATAAGCCTTTGTGTGCAGATCCCACCAGGAAGCACATGCAAATCAAACAGGTGGCAGGCAGCTTGGATAGAAATAAATATAAATATGGAAGGAATCACACAGCAATCTGCGTTTTAGCAAAGGAAAGAGAAACCAGGACTGAGAACTATATGACACAATCTGGATACAAGTCAGGTTAGTGCCAGATGTGAAGGGGGCCTATGTGTCTGTTATGGCTTTGTGTGCGTGAGTGAGTGTGAATATGAGTGTGTTCATTATGTATAAGTAGGGGTATGACTTTGCTCACTGCTCAGATTCAACTGTTTATTTTTGTGTGTGTCTGTTTTCATATAGATATATAGATATATAGCTGTGTGTGTTTGTGTGTGTGCGTGCCTGCATGTGAGTGTGTTTTCATGTGTCTAGCTATGTTATGTCCAGTACCAGGCAGGTGGTCTGGAGACTTGAACTTGTAGGTGATGTTGCGACACTGGAGGATCTCGAGGACCAGATGCTCTCCCTCCGTCTTCATCTCCTTCTTCAGAGCGATCTTTATCTCCCCCATTACCTGGGTCTTACCTGGACACACACACACACACACACACACACACACACAGACTGAGTCAGTGGGACAATCAAATACACAGTTCATATAGGTTTGAAGTTGTTCCCTTATTAATGGCTTTGGCATCATTTTGCTCCCAGTATATTTATTTCTAGCTCTGCTTCTTCTTCTTCTTCTCTCTCTCTCTCTCTCTCTCTCTCTCTCTCTCTCTCTCTCTCTGTTATTGAGGCATTCATGTATCTGCCCTGTCTATGTGAAAAATGCCCTCTACTGGACACTAAATGCACTCTCACCATGAGTAATGGCAAACATGGCCTGAAACCAATCACATCTATTTGTTTAACAAGGACGCGGAGAAGTTATGAGAAGCTCTGACTGGCCTCCAGTTGCCTTGGCAACTGAATAGAAATGACATTTTTGAAAGCTAGGTCAACAAGATCCTGGAAAACAGTAATGGTAACCTGATGAAAAGTGCTTGTGTGTGTGTGTGTGTGTGTGTGTTACTAGGAGAGAGAGATACATCGATAGCTAGAGAGATAGAGAGGTACAGGTCGGTAGGTAGTGAGAGTGAATGAGAGTGAGGATGAGAATGAGGATGAAAGTGTTAATGCTTTCATCCATGTGTGTATATTAGGCCTATGCTTCAGTCTGACATTGCATGAATGTTTCTTTTAAACGTGAGTCCGTGAGTTCTGAGTCCGTGAGTACTCCCTCAGCTTCTATCTTTCTCAGGTCGTGTCACGCTGTTCCAGACAGTCGTGTCAGCCACTGCTGTCACCTTCACATTAGTCATATTATAATAACAACTCAAACTGCAAGGTCGCAGGGAGGTAAGAATGAAATAAATCAGTAAAGAGAGAGCGATGAAAATAACCTGTTACTGTGTAGGCCTACATATGATGGCAGTGATGCAGGGAGGGAGAATGTAAACTGCTGGAAATGGAAACAGTGACATACACGCATACGCAAATGCATGTATAGACTCAGTAGTGATGGATGTTTTTCAATACCGATACCATTTCTGGTCGGGAAAACCTGAAACCAGCTTTAAAGCAAAACTTTTTCAATGCCTACCTATGTTGAAAGCATGTTTCATTAACAGAGCAATTTATTTTCTCTGTAACATTGCCATTTGCTTATGATCTAAAAAGTTTAAGTCTATACTGCAATGATTAATGTCCATAAAATGGTAGAAAACTTGAGATTACTTTGTAAGTACTCAACATAATGAAGCATTTCAATTTCTTAAGCCTTAAAAAAGCAAAACTTGGTATAGTATGTATGTTTTTTCAATACCCAAATGCATCAACGCAAGCAATTATGAACACACACACACACACACACACACAAACACACACACACACACACACACACACACACATACATATATATATATATATATCTAACCTTCGGAGTCACTGTGTCCCATGGATGATTTCATCACATCTGTGCCATTTGGGATCTTTCCACTGAGGGGAAAACAACATGCTACTAGTTATAAAACCATACAACTATTTAATAATATGACACCCTGGAATGTTTCTATTGCTTTGGATGGACGTAGGTGTGCTAGACTGTTGAGAGTAGTGAAGGGGCTGACTGTGTGCTGTATCATTACTCAGTTTAGCATCAAATAAACATATTTACATCACATCAAAAATTGTGACGCTAACAGGCCTTTAATAGAGATTTAATGAACTGAATGAGCCAACTCACAATCGGGGCACCTGGAAGATGGCACTGTCCACCTCGTTTGTCTCTCCCTCCTCATCCAATAGGCTGTAGGCGCTGCCACTCAGACCGCTGTCCAATGAGGCTGCCGTGACCGGGGCATCACCGGACCTGTAGCTCGACCGAGCTGTGTGGAGGGACGACCACACCCATCACGAGAAAGAGAGAGAGAGATAGGAAAACCGCACCTCTAATAGGGTCCAAGAATGTGCAAACTAGGGCCAAGAAGCATTAGTAAACATCAATTTACTATTTATTTGAGCAATTCAAAAACCATTATATCCAACTTTACCAGTTAAGATAAAACTCCAACGCCCCAATCAACTTCTCTCTAACTTGCGTAAGGGAAGCTTATTCAAAACACACCAAACTGAATTGTAATGAATAGCACACAAACACTGACGACTAGCGAGAAGCATGTGGACAAATGTAGCGTACTTAGCATCTTTCTCTCAAGACAAAGACAAGACAGTATACTTATTAACTCACATAGAAAGCATTAACATGAAACGGACAAATAAATCCAGAGAAATATTACACATATATGTAAACGGAAGACCAAACAAGAGGCACGTAGACCCTACTGACATTGTTAGTTATCTGTATGAAAGTACTAGATGTTTATAGGAACCTACCATCTCCGTCTCACTATTGGTGTAGTTAAAACATCTAATCAAAGTGAAATTACTACCATATCACTTTCATATCTTGAGGAGTTAAAAGGCTGTTTATGGATATCCATTGTTTTAATATAAGTTTAATAAACCTGTTTATATGTAGTACATTTTGCATGTAATCCTTAATAAAAGGCAGACTGTTTCTATTTAAATGTTTTAACACTTCAACAAAGTGATGCCATTGCTCTCCAACAGTTGATAAGGCAGTGAGGTAGAATATGAATGATGTGAAATGCGTGAATGTGGTGCAAAACAGGATCCATGCCGACACGCTTCTCTCTCGGGCCGCTCAACACGATGTAATTGAAGGACTGAAAAAAGTTCACTAATACCACTTGAATGAACCAATGGGGAGTCGTGACGCAGCAGTTGTGGAAGTGGCACAGCGTTAACTGTCAATGAATCATATCACAGTTGGAGACATTCATTTCCTGGTATTAGTGAACTGTGTTGGCGGCCGTTAAGCAATTGTGTCTCGCTGCATGAATCTCTGGTGATGTGGCTGAGTGCAACTCTCTCTCTCTCTCCCTGTCTTTCTATCTCTCTTTTTAGCCTTGCAGACTTCTCTCTCTCTCTCTTTCTGCAGGTGTGCGTTAGTAGTATCCCATCCTCTCTTTCTCTCACTCTCTCTTTCTCTCCTTGCTCCATCTGTGCTTCAGTCACACGACAGAGAGGAGACTCCTGGGCAAACTCTCACCTCCGGTGGTCTGCGGCTTCTCTTCTGACATGGCTTTCCTGAGGGTCAGGTGTCTGCCGTCTGCTCTGCTCCCTTTGGCCGACACAACCGATGGCAGGGCAGGCAGCCAATCGGACTGGGCTCTCTGAATGGTGAGCACGCCTACTACGCTGTGTCTGTGGCGCCTCAAAGAGAGGCGGCCTCTTTGGCCTGGGCGGGCGGTGTTTTTATTTTCGCAGGCGCAGGTCGGGGGATCACGCCAGGAGACAAAGGTCATGGCCGGTGGGGTGAAAGGTCAAGATGGAAGGGGGGGGAGGAGCAAGATGGAGACTCAGAGAGCGGTATATCCTCACCATGGCAACCAGCTTGACTGTCAATCACATGCAGCCACAGTGCGCAGTACACATTCGCCCCGCCCGCATGTCACTAAGGGGCGGGGTGTGCAGCGTCTACTGAGGTGCATTGTGGGTCCGGTAGTAGTCAAAACAAAAAGGGGGGTGGTGGGGCAGCGGACTGCATGCACAGCCATCTCAGTGGAGGAGCTTCAGAAAAGCCGGTTGTTGTTTTGTTAACAAAACAGAAATCAAAAGGAACTCCAAAAAATAAAACAACAAAAGAGGTTAATGATATCTTGGGGAGGGGATGGGAGTGCAACTTTCTTCTGTTTTACTGCTTGGATCAGTCAATCAATCCACAACAGCTGGCTGCAGTAATGTCTCTTGGAGCCATAAAAGTACCCAAACTTTCTCCTGATGAACTCCTGGGCTTGTAGCATCAAAGTTAGTCATTTGCTAGCTTAGTCATCTGAGAGCTGGCGATGCGGCTGTGCTCTGACTGATAGATTGTCTTGACCCTTCAGAATATGTCCCGCAAGTCTGCTGGTCATGGTTCAGATTTAGCAATTTTTTTTTTTTTCCCTGTCATACTTCCTTTCAACTCTGAAGTCAATTTAAATGATTCAAAACAGCAAATTAGAAAAACTTAGCTTTAAAATAAGTAAAACTAATTATTTCTGTTTAGTTTAATCTTATAGTAATATTTAAAAGAGGATTTATAACCTGTTTAGTATTTTTAATGTTTACAGTTTCCTTTAGGTGGAACTAGCCTTTAGGTAGACAAGAAACCTTTATGCCTCTTTGGGTCCATTGGAAAGGGGGTCAAACTTAAGGGGGTGGAAGACAGTGTGCTACAGTACAAGTGAGGTGCTGGCTCTACACACTGAGTACATACAGAAGAGAAGCGGTGAGAGGTGGACACACTGTGAATACAAGGGGGAGAGGACCAGAAGGTACAAAGGTGAAGGAAACCGAGAATAGCAAGAAAAAAAAAAAAAACAGAAAAAAAAAAACAACAGAAGGTGGAACAGATGAGCGCGAGGAGGCCATGCTGCGTAGGCTTTATTTGCGTCTTGGTTTACTTGGTTGGAGGCGTTGCGGCGGCTGCTGCTGTGGCTGCTGAGGGGCATCGCCCGTTGCTATGGCAACGCCTCCGCCGCTTCCAGTGCCGCTGTCCTGATGGTGTTGCCGTGAGGCGCTTTTGCTGGAGCGTGAAGCGCCGTGCGAGCGAGAGTGTTGGCTGTGTCCGTGGCTGTGGCTTTGGCTCAGGCCCTCGGACGGGGAAGGCTTCGATGTGCCAGGGCTACTGTGAGATTTCTCGATAGTGGGCACCTGCGTGTCTAAAACAACCAGATTCACCAAATTACCAAAAAAAAAAATCCTAGCTTTTAGTTTAGGGAACTTAGAGGCTGTTACCAGACTGTATACTTTTGTGTACAGTCTATGGCGCATGAGTAAGCCTGCTAGTGAGATATCTAGCTAGGATGGTAACTGCCTTGTTAAGGGTATGATCTGGTAGCATCCTCATAATTTGAGGGATGTTTATTGTTAAATTAGGGGAGTGTTCAAAGCCTTCCACGACCACGTTGCCCTCAGTGTTAGGAGAAAGATAGAGGGAAGCTAAGGCTAGGCCTCTGAGCTGTGTGGAATCATGGGAACCCAAAAAAACAAATCACGAGAAAGCAAAAAGCATGAAGCTGAAGCTACAATGGGCAAGCAAAAATGGGTAGTGGGACCTGGTAAGATAGGAATACAGAGAGAAAGAAACAGGCAGAGAGAGGAAGGCACCGAGATAAAGGGGAAAAAATACAAGACAGAAGAAACAATGACAGGAAGAGAGAAAAAAGTAACAGAAGTCTGAAGAAAGAAAGAGAAAGGAAATCAAAGGACAGAGAAGAGGCAAACAAAGAGTAGAAAACCAGTAGAGTACAGAAGGTTAGGGGATGGCGGTGACAGAGTCAAGCAGGTGAGGGAATTTCATCGTGTCCTACCCTTGGCCGGATCGGGAAAGATCCCGTGGCTCCGGCTCTTGATGACGGACGATTTTGGTGATTCCTGGTTATCGTGGGAGGAGCCGGTGGTTTTGGGGGAGGAGTGCTGTGAGGAGGGTTTAGAGGAGTGCTGTCGGCCCTGGCCCGAGTGGGAGCGCCGGTGGTGGTCCCCCTCGCTCTGCTCCTTCAGGGGGAGCCACCGTGGGACGTTGTCCAGCTGGGTGGTGTTGGACAGGTCAATGAGGACCTGGGAAAACATACAGCAATTTAATGAATCAATTTATCAATACACCGGCGTCCTGAAGCTGGTATCACCGTCAAGGGGACTTACCTCTCCTAAGAAGTCGTTAGAGGAGCACTTGTCGTAGTCCCACACGCTCACCTCTAGGGTCTTCTTCCTCAGCTGAAACACACACAGTGAAAGAGTGTGTATCCTTACAGTACCTTACTTTGGCTGAGTAACACAACAAAATGGCACAGCAAACCTTAGAGAAACAACATTTGATTTCAACATCAAGTAACAGCAGATATTCAAACTCTTAACAAAGGAATAAAACACACAAGAAAAAAGCAGTCTATATATTTTGCTGTGATTGATATTGGATCAGTGAATCTAAAGTAGAATCTAAAATGGAATAATTGAATCCCATCGGAATGTCCATCTGCTCTAGTAAAATTATTCACCCATCGGTCACAGGGGGATCTACATTAAGAGCAGTTCCACACCGCTAGTCAGAGTGCCAGCAGCAGAGAAAGACGATGATTTGTCGGCACACCCTCGCAAACAGACAGGAGAATATTCAGGAGAGGTCAACCTCAGTGCAATGGTAATTAACAAAAAGTCTATGGGGATTGCAGAACACTTCTGTTGTGGGTCTGTTTTGATCTCAGTGAAATAGAGATTATATGTATGATTAAGCCTGTATTGAGGAGGAATTAGTAGTGTGTGTGTGTGTGTGTCTTAGTCTGTAAATGTGTATGGAAAATCAGCACATTTTGGGGGGTAATTTTTTCATTTGTCATATATTGTTGCCTACAGAGCTTTACAATAGTATACTACATAATCAGGGTCAACATTATTTTGTTTGAATTATGAATTATTGAATCACAAAAGTACATTTTAATCAAACTTTTTGTGGTGTGAAATGTGTGAATGGACTTCTGTTAAGTTAAATGAGCCTGGATTCATTGTGTTTACTCACATATGCTGCTTCTGTGCACGCCTTAACTTTTAACTGCAAAAATAGGTGCTATGAACTTGCATGTGTGCCTATATACCTGTGTCTGCATCTGTTTATCTGAGTGTGTCAGTCCACAAACCTGCTCCAGGTGGATATTCTTATAGATGACAGTCTGGTTCCACTCGGGGTTGAGACTCTTGCCTGCGTGTTTGGACCTCCTCTTGTTTTCAGCACTGAGGGAACATAAATCACAGACATACTGGCTCACCGACAGGCCATACAACAGGACTGAAGTTTAGGGGACCACCACAATGCAATGAGTACAACATACTGGTGTAGGGCACAATGTCACAGTAGAGGGGAAAATGAGTGTGATGCAGTGTTTGGTGGATGGCACAATGTGACGGTCACAATATATGGGCCCCCGTGCAAGGACGTCAGGGTACAATGTTAGGGTGCGCTGCAAAAAAGTCCATCTTTTGTGTCCATCATGTCATTTAGTCTGATAGTCACCCATAAAATATGAATTTCCTAAAACAAGTGAAAACTTATGCCAATGAGGAGAGATTGTCACTTGTTTCCAATGCAGTTTCACTTCTTTCAGGGAAATTTCTAGAAACAAGTGCTAGTATCAAGACATAATAGGCAGATCACTCCACTAGTATCAAGAAAATGACATTTCATTCAAGAAAATTCTTGAAACAAGTTGATTTGCATCAGAAACAATGAAATTGTCTGACTCCGTTGGCCGAATTTTTACACTTGTTTTAAGAAAAATAATATTTGAAGTCACGGCAGCCTCATTGGACTAGAATAAATGACTTGTTAAGATGGATTTTTTTTTTGCAGTGTGTAGGGTTTGATATAAGATTGTAAAGTATGATGTAAGTGTGTGAGAGTTAGTTTAGTAAAGAAACAACTAAATTATGAAATAAATAAGGATTGCAGGGCAAAATAATGGGAGTGTGTACAGAGTGTACTGGGGCATCAAAGGTACAATGCTGGGGCACGATGTAGAACATTGCTGAGGGATTTCAACCACAATAACGAGAACAACCTAAAGGGTGTACGGCGCAATGTTATGGTGTCAAATCACAATGGTTAGGAACACAAAGAGGCCATCTATCAGGAAAACATAACAGTTAGTTGGGAAAAAGGTTATCGTTGGCACAGTGTACTGTATGTATTATGTTAAAGTGAAGGGCAGATGTTAATATTAAGGGTTTAAAGGGAGATTCTGCTCTAAAATGCAAAGACAGACACTCACTCTAAAGGTGCAGGGAACATCATGAGGTTATGGGGAACAGGGAAAGTGCACATTGTGCCAGGGTGAAGGGGGTTAGCAGGGCTGAACTAATTGTACAAGCAATGAACTTCCAATTAGAGTTAGAAAACAACGCTGACCAATCTGCAACCTTGACCAACTGACAACCAAATTTCAACCAAAACAGAACCAAAGGACCAAAGTGGCATAATCAGAGTGGGCAAGTCACATACCTGGCGTTCTGGACAACCATGACCTGACTGAGGGGGTCCAGCATGCATTAAATATAGAAAACAACATACAGAAACAATAGTCAGAGGGAGGGTGGGGGGTCAGAGAGTGTCAGTGGACTGAGTGTGTGTGTGAGGGAAGGGGAGAGGATTATAGGTACCAAATAGGCCTGGTGTTTTATGCATTGTCTGTGTCCAGGGTCGGGGCAGGAGCAGGGGGCTGTGGTGTGGCTGTGTAGGTGGATTTTAGAGTATGTGCTTTTGTGTGTCATGTGTGTGGGTGTATGTACAGAGGGCTTTCAGGTGACGTAACACACCCTTTGGCAGCCATAGTGGAGGTCCACAGCTCTTGGGCAAGAGTGGCTGTGGATAGCTGGTTGCATTTATAAATGTACAACTTGGCCTTCTCAACAGAATTCAATGGGCATGGTTAATTTTTGTGCAGTTTTTGAATGGGAACAAATCATTTTGCCACTAATAAATTTGATCAATTTTGTGTCAGCCTATTAGCTAGGAAATCATCTGGTCCATCACTGTCATTGTTGTAAACGCATCTGAACTGCGCAGTAGCTAATGTATCTGCAAGTGTTAGTAGTGGCTTGCATGCAAACATTAGCATCATTTTCTCTGCTACATTAGCCTGCTGGCTAGTTAGCTAGCTATCAAAGCCAAAAACCAACTGTTCGTTCAGGTTAACTGAGCTCCTCTCAAGCAATAATGTGTGGTGTCTAAGGCTAAAGACAAGACAAAATTCCTGTGTCACAACAATCTAAATTTGGAATCAAATCTATCAGACTATCACTTTCGACTTATAATGTTATTAAATGGATCTTCACCCACACCACAACTATCTTTTTCAGGTATATCCCTTTCTCTGGTGTGGTCGTCGCAGTATGTAGTAGCCATTTGCGCTCAGCCATTTCTCCAGTGGACCTCCATGATGGCGCCAGTCGTGGTTGCTTGGAGATTTGTGATGCAGCTGCAAAGCCTCTGTACAGATTGCAGTTGGTGCTCTGATAGCTGTGAGATTGTGCGTGTATACACAAGTAGCATATACACGTGTATGTGCACACATGCGCTCACGTGCGCATGCTTGCGTGACCACTTTTATCTGAAATGGCCCCTGTAAAAACACCAGTGGATCTCGAGGGACCCCATAGATAGAGCAAAGAAGGTGGGAGAGCCAATTATATTACAGCGCAATCACAGTGAGAAAGGAGCCTAGACTTATGAGGGAGTGTGGATTGTATTACAAGCAAATATGAGAGCTATTGATTTTTCCTGCCCTCGCACCTAGAACACCCATCAACAGGGACAACGTCAACACAAGTACATTAACAACCCCATATCATTTACATAATAATGTTTGAGTTGTCATTCAACATTGATGAGTCCCTTAACAAGTTCATTTCATATGACGCTATTGGAACTAGATTTATAAAACATTTAACATTTAACGGACCTGATGTATAGTTTATACAGTTGGTGTGATGGAATTGATACCAAGGAAAGGTAATGTGCTGCACACTGAAAGATGTCATGGTAAGCCAAAATCAATTGTAAATCGATTTTAAAATGAATGGAAATTAGGTTTGAGTTTAACAAAATGGCTGCCTTTGAAACCTGGATTTCAATGGGAAAATCTAAGCATGTGTATTACGCACTCAAATTCCTTCTCCAAAAACAGCTGAAAAAGACAGTACAGGATGAAAACAGTAATGTCCTGAACACTTATAACACATTGGAAAACATGAAAACATTTTTGAACCTTCCTCTTATGAATGACAATAATTTTAAGAATGCTTTTCTTCACAAGCTGTCCCCACATAATACTGTTAAGAGTTAGTTATCATCTTCATTGTCAAACCACATTGTGAATACTTAATTTTTATCATGACCACTGCTGTCTATCCACATTACCATCAAACAAAATCAACCAAACTGAGAATATTTTTCTCTCCTAGGCAACAGTTTGTATAAGTTCTCCTATCCTGAAGTATTTGGGGTGTGCTTGCAGTTTGCACACCCTTGACTCACCCTCTCCCTGGTAGGAGGTAGACTTTGACAAAGGGGTCAGAGTAGCCGTTGTTGTCCCGCGGGGCGAGGTTTCTGGCCTGGAGGACATGAACGATCAAGTTGCCCAGCTGCTTGTCATAGTGGATTTGAAGCTGCAGGACAAAAGCACAATGGATTACAATGGAATCAAATGCATATGGAGAGAGAAAGAATGAAAGATGGAAGATTGAAGAAAAAAAACCCAACATTGCCGGAAGTTTGTCATTCAGTGTTTCTAAAATATAGAGGACTCAGTTTGTAAAAGTGTTATCATTTTGTCACCCAAAGATTAAAGTCATCTATCTTTTTAAAATGTACTGTCATTTGTTTTAATTGGCTATCAATCATTTTGTAAGGTGTGTTTTTTCAAATGGTGGCTATATCATTTTGGAATAAAATTCTTTATTTGTGTTTACTAAAATATGTCCTGTCACTTGCATTTCATTTGATTTCATGTATTAAAAACACAAAGAGACTCGGTCATACTGACAATGATCACTTACAGAAAAAGGGCCAGATTTATACTATGAGTAAACATGACAGAGTTTATCCTTTCTTTTCGTTGTTTCACAGACCTGTATCTCTCCAGAGACGGGGTGGGACTGGGTCTTGGCCCCTTCTGCTGTCTGTAAAACAAGAGAGCAACATGCTTAGATACCACAGCAAGAGTCTGTAGGTGGAGACTCTGTGTTTACTAGTGGGTGTTCAGTCGTACTGTACACTGTGTACTGCGCTGTGCTGTACTGTAGGTCAGTGAGTTTGTTTATGCAGTTGGTGTGTAGAACTTTCAAAGTGCTTGAGGCTTTAGAAACTGTTGAACCACAACTTACTCTCTCAAATTTGATGAATCAGTGTTTCAATTTCCATATTTATATTGATAATAAGAACAGGCTAACAACTTGATATGGTAGATTTTGACAACCATAAACTTGGTATATGCTCCTGCAAACACATTTACATGGCAAACACAAATACACAAGACCCAGAGAGATCATCAACATCAACTCTTCTCTCATTTGACTCTTTCTGTTATAATATTTTTAAACTTAATTTGTATAGCACATTTGTAAAGCAAAGTTTACAATGTCCTTGAAAATCAAAACAAACAAAAGACAGAAATAAGGTTGCACAAGAAAAGAAGAAGACTGTGACAGAAAGCAAAGAAGGAAATTGGGATACAAACTCTGGTTAGAGTAAGGGGTGGGGAAGGGGGATAAGAGCATACTAACAAGCCAAAATAAAATATAAAAAAGAAAAAGGTAGAAATAGGCCTTAAAGAGTTTTTAAAGACAACACTGATCAGCAAAATCTCCAAGTCAATTCTATCTCTCCTCAGCCAATCAAGACAAAACAAAAAAACTCCACCCGTGGACTCGCCTTGCTGCTGTGGCGTTTCTTGCTGACGGAGGGGGAGCCTGGCTGCCCGGGGCTGGAGGCTGCTGAGGTGGTGGTAGGCAGGGAGGAGGTGGAGGAGGTGGGAGGAGCCTGCTGCTGCGACACCTTCTGCAGCTCCGCCGCCAGCTGCTTGGGGTCAACGCCTGGAGACCTGGGAGGCCTGTCGCCTGGAGGGTACGCACATACAGACATAGACACAGAAACTGGAGACTGAGTGCACATGCTCTTTTACAGTGACACCCTGCTTCACAGTTATACAGTTACACACAGACACACCTGAGAGCTTCCCAGTGCAATCACAGTCTTCTACTGTTGGCCACTGAGCAGCTCCACTGGAGTTGGGGGTTGGGGGTTAAGTGCCTTGCTCAAGGGCACATCAACAGTAGTTGTTGTCCAATGGGAGAGCATTATTCTCTCACTTTCCCCACCCACATTTTTCCAGCATGTCCAGGGATTGGACCCAACAAACTTCCTTTCTAACTTCTAGGCTACTTTCTTTAGATAGAAATAGGGCAATAGAAAACATGGAAAGAAAACTTCAAGATGGATATTCAGGCGCTACGGTGCGGTATAGCTCTTTTGAGAACAATCTAGTGTTCTCAGTATGGTTCAATGTACTGCAGTCAGAGAAAATAGGCCACAATTGATGCATTAAAGAACTTGAGAAAGGAGAGACTGGTAGATGAAAGCAATGTGAGAAGAGAGCGTAAAAAATGCAAGAGCCAGGAGGTAATTAAGAAATACTAAAGAGGAAGAGGCAGGGGTGACAGTGGAGAGAAAGAGAGATGTAGTGAAGGCATGGCCGGGTTGGAGTAGAGGGGATATGGGATATCTCACCTTTGGTGTGCTCCTGGAAATCCAGGTGCTGGGAACCCTCAGAGTCAGCCAGCATGTTGAGATCACTGAAAAGTAGAGAAAAATGGGTTATATGATATTGAAAAGGAAAACTCAAAATAAAAAAGGGAGTAAAAAAAGAAAAAGAAAAAATAAATAAAGCTGAGGAGACTAGAAAAAATATAACATGTCAAGTCAATAGAAGAAAGATGATGACGAGAATAGGACTGATGAGTCAGACTTGAGACTGAAAGCCCCCAAACAACTATGAATCACACCTTCAGTATATTAATATTCTGTGGACAGCAAAGCTAGTAATCATGACTTGCTTTCAAACATTTCAAATGGAAAGTCGGGTTCTAATCTGAGTGTGTGCATGGCATAATACATTAACGGATGATTTAGGTGAAAAATCCTGCTTTTGGAAGTCATGACAATCAATGACTGTGGAAAAGAGAGAAGAAGAATGGGAGAAAGCATTACGGAGATAGAGGCAGGAAATGGAGAGAGACCAAGGATTGGATTAGCAAGAGACAGAGAGGAAGATGGATTTGAGAGTGATGACGAGAGAGAATGAGAAAGGAGATAAAGAGACAGAAATATGAGAGAAGGATGAGCAAGGGATGAGGAGAAAGAGAGAGCATGAGAAAGAGAGAGAGAGGTGGGGGGAGAACTAGATGGAGTGGCAAAGTATATACTCACAGTCTGACACATAGCTCAGCCTCGCTGCACTGCTGTCCCACAAGCCCTTGCACCTCTTCGTAGGTCTTCCCCGTCAGAGGAACGCCATTCCACTCCAGGACTTGCATTCCTACACACATTTACAAATTTACAATTACAAATTACAATTTACAAATTGCACACAGGGATACACAAGCAGTCCAAAATATACAAAATTAGTGTCTATTGATTCCATACTTTTATCTTTATATATAAACTTTCACCTCAAACAAAAAACAAAGAATTGCAAAGGTATGCAAGTAAAAGACTATACGTGAGCAGCTGTTTAAATTCTGAAAGGGATCAATATATTCTAATCAACAAATTCATGAGGATGAGAATTGATGAGGATGAGTGACCAGGCCAAAGTCAATGAAAATAAGGGGTCTAATATATAATTTGATTCAATTAAGAGTGTGTAATCCTTTAAAAGGACTGGTCAAACTTTCAAAGAGGCTCTGATTCTTGAAAGTTCTGTACACTGAAACGACATCTGCATCAACTTGCAAGCCAAAACAGGTGGGATAACTGCTGGAGGCAACCCAAATAGCAGCTGTGTGACAAAGCTGCATGTGGAGCACTCAGGCACAGATTTGGGTAAAAATGAACTCAAAAATGTCTTCATTGTAATTCAACTATTTGAGGTGCACTTGATTTATCTGGCCAGACAATGAAATAGATTTAAAAGTAACATAATGTGCAAGATAAGATAGATCATGTGCTACACTTTTTTTCAAACGTAAATTATGACTTGTAAAGCATTTAAAATCCAATCAAGTATTTTCCCCGATCTGCTCCAGCAATGACAAGTGTCTCCTTGAGCAGAGAAGGAATTGACCCTTAACTTACAGTAAGTTCAGCAGTGACAGCTCATATGAGTCCACACGGCACAGCAAAAAACCACTACATCACCCAAAGCACACCCTGCTCTCTGGCAGGACTTACACAGTTTGAAACAGCGTAACAGGAGGGTCCTCTGTTTGCGATGGTACTCTCGAGCTGCGTGTGTGAGTGACATGGAAGCTGCTGTAGTTTCATTCTGATACCATTCATTGAATTGGATGTATGACTTGCATGTATGTTGCACTTTGCAGACATTCAAAGAAACTTACATTTCAGTGATCAGACAAACAAACACATGTATACGCACTCTCTCTCTCGTTCTCTCTCTCTCTCTCTCCCTCTATGACACCAGGCCTCTACACCTGCTAGATTTGACAACATTTCCCCATATTCACACCACCAGAGTGAGATGCCATGTTCCCGCTGGCAGAGCCAAAGTACATTGCAGTCATTCTGCTCAGTGCTGATGACAGGGTTATGGGTGTTACCATGGTTGAGTTGTCATCTCCACTAACAACACCACAGATGCATCTTGACTCTTGGACTGAAACAATCATCAACATTATTTGCCTATGCATAGACGAGACTAGTCTAGGATGGGCTGGACAATTACAGATTACAATACTAGACAATACTAGATTAAGGTAAAGAGGAGTGGAGTAGAGAAGAATGGAGTAGTGTAAGGTGGAGAAGTGTTTGGGAAATTACACTGCTTGCAGAATCTTCTGCCTGTCCATGCATTAATACCCTGGTTAGAGCTGGACAATACTTAAAAGTGATTTTGTAGACAGCAGACAGCTCATTTAAAAGCCACAGGAAATCAGAGAGAGGTGGAGGAGAGGTGGTGGAAGGGATAAAGGGATGAAGGAGGCAATGGAGGGATGGAGGGAGAAACGAAGGATGTGAAGCGGGAAATAGGATGGAAGGTGAAAGAGGCAACGAGATGAACGGAAGGTGGATGGATTGAGACTGAAATGGACAGAGACGATAAAGACAGGCGAGGTGATGGCAGGAGCGCAGAGAGGGACAGAGAGGTAGAGAGAAACAGTCATGTGGATTGTGAGAAGGAGGAAAAGGAAGGAGAGCAAGCGAGAACAGAAAGTGAGAAGAGGATTCGCCCACACTCAAACACACACACACACATCCACAGAGCGCAGGCAGATGGGTAGCTCACTACACAGGTCCAAACCAGGCTGTGTTTCTCTTTCCCTGTCTCACCACCCATAGATCACCAGTGTGGCGGCTTCACAAAGGCGGGGGCCGCAGGTTTACCAATTTACCGTGGCCCTCAGCACAGAGAGATGAAAGGGGACTATAATTAGACTGATAGAGAGACTGAGAGGGTGAGAGGGGTTAACTGTCCCCAGCCTACCTCCTGTGAAATCAATACACCTCATGAAATGTGTTCCGGTTAATATACCACACAGCAATTTATCCTGAGGTAGTGTCAGTGAGAGGTGTGTAAGGCTGAGATCACAGGTTGTATATCTGTGGGTTAGCGTACAATGGCTACTGGCTTGGTTTAATAAATAGTTACAGCTGATTCATTCTATTCAGACACATAAGTAGTGGTACTGCTTGCATATTCATTTAACCGTATGGATAGCTAGTACATCATTTATTGAAAATTATATATTGTATATATGATGGAATATATGATATATTATGTGCTAATCATTAGACTGAATCTCCATTCCTATCACTCATAATTCACCTGAAAGATCCAATGAAAACACAACTCCATTGCTTTATAAACCCTCTACCTGTAAGCTTTCCTTTTTCTTTCTCCTTTTTCATGACAAAATCTGAGTCATGGCCCATTGCTGGGAGGTGATAAAACTAAATGCAAATTAAGTCCTATTTTTGTCATTGCTCTGCCTCTCTCACACACATCGCATGTCCAATTCTGATTCAATTTTGTCAACCTCGAGGTATCTCAGATGCAGTTACGCATGTAAATCACATGTTTAAGGATCTTAAAAACGGATGTAGGATAGAAAGATATGAAAACAAATCTCCATCTTATTTCTTTACACCTGGCAGCAAAAGATGAGTGCATCAACAGAATAGGTAGACACAGCATTGTCTTCCATCGCATGTTTTTTTTTCTTAGCACATCAAACTGATTGAAGAACAGATGTAGCGTTTAGTGAGGGACCTTACCTTCTAGAATCTTCCCTGTCTGTTCTGCAGCTCCACCAGGTAGGACTTTGGCAACATAGGCTCCGATGTCTCCATTACTTCCCGGAACCTCTTTCCCTCCAACCACACGGATACCTAGTCCATTTCCTGGTTAGGAAGAGAAACAAAACACAGGTGAGTGGTACTCAGAAATAGATACATTAATACAACTGTAATCTCTAGCCTAGGCATTATTCACCCTCTTTCTCTCTCTGTACATACACACACACACACACACACACATACACACACACCAAAGACAGACAAGACAGAAGAAAAGAGAAACTGTGAACTCATACACAGACACCAGCATACATTCCAACCCCTGTACTGATTATACACAAATCATCTGACCTATTATTTACTGTATCCTTCCAGGGATCACACATTAATAAGCCTTCAACTACACAGAACCAGAACCTCCCTCCCTTTATCAAACACTTACGGAGGCGAGAACAAAATCGCTGGGACAAAATGAGTCAGTTCAGCACCCAGTCCTCGTAAACAAAATGCTTCCTTTGTGGGCCGCTTGTTAATTGCATAAGATAATCCAGTGTGTGAAGGATACGCCATTTTGAGCATGGCAATGACTGATGAGTGTGGAGAAGAGCCAAATCAACAAAGAAGCCAGGAAATGAAATGTCTGCCTGCTTTGGCCCTGAAGGAGTGGTATGATGGAACGCTACGGTAGGAGAAGTGACTTGCCAGTTTGTTGAGGTTTGGCATAAATATCAAGTAAATAGATGCATGAAACATACTATTCATGCTCTATAGTATTAACCTCATGAGAGGTTATGATGAATATTAATTTGTACTTCATTTTATTGTATTTATCATTTGTTAATCATTTTGAATTACTGCATTCTATTTTATGATCATTTAAATGCAGCTGAATGAAAACACTTAATGTGTATGCTATACACATTGCATATTTGATACGGTAAACAAGCAATGGGGTCAGTAATATCTAATGCATGCATTATAGCATGTATCACAATAGCTTGTATTACATGCCCCTTTGAACACATATATTATTCCTGGTAGGGCCTGTGTCCCGCTATTGTTAGTGTGCTGCTGCTGTTGATGTTATTGAATAAAAAGGAGTAATTTGTGATACCTTTACCTGAGACACTGCGGTCTTTTGGATCCCTCTGCAGTTTGACCCTGAGGTGAGGGAAGGGGTAGTATGGGCCTTTCCCCTGTGACACATACACACCGGTGAGATGTTATGTAAGCACAAGATAAACTGAGAACAGTTAAGTATGGATACCTTGAAAACATGCAGGCTCATGTGGCCCAAGTGCCTTTTGCTACTGTGTATACGAGTGTAACAACTGCATCTAGATTGCATGACGACCGTGTGAGTGGATGAGGGTGTATGTGTTTGTGTGTGTGTGTTTTTCCTTTGTCACCTGTCTCCTCTCCTGTCCGTTTTCTGACCGTCCGTCTCTAGGTTTATCAAACCAGTCGGTCTCTTCTCGTCTAAGGTGGTAGGCTTCAGGAATAAAAACAAGCATCACTTCAGAACCAATCAGAGAATCTGTCCTTATTTATCCTACCGCAGGGAACTGGTTTCTTCAATTCATTGAAAGGTGAATACATGCTTTTAAGGGGAAGTCCATTTGTGAAAGGACAATATTCATTTGTTATGGGGATAGAGGGACAGATATGAGGAAAATACAAGGGCCATTAATATTTTACTTTCTTGTCAAAAGGATTCCAAGCAACAATATTACAGTTATATAAGCAGCAAAAATAACATTTGAATCTAAGCCTGTATAGTGTGGTGATTTTATTATGAGTGTAAATGTTGGGTATACTGTATATTTCTCACTATCCTCTAACTTCAATTGTTATCAATGTGCATGTGCTCCCTCCAAACCATGCGTGATGTGTAGCTTTGCAGTTTAAAATTCGGGAATGTTTGTCTGTTTTATTGAGGATTCATAATTCAGTTAGGAAGTCATTCTAAAGGAATTTGTTTTAAGGATGGCATGTTCAAGCGGTCACTGTTCACCATCTGTTGAATGCCTTAAACTTCCCCAACATTTAGTTATCATTTTATTGAGATGTGCATTTGACTTCTGGTGCAAGTTAAGATGTTAGCTTATGGATGATTGGAGAATTGAACTAATACTCTACCAGTGGTTGCATCGTCTCTGTTCAAAGCCATCAGGGAATCACTTAGGGCTGGAACCAAGGCAAATGGATTTACATCGCATAATACTGGGACCCATGTGATGCCATCAACAAGTGTCAAATAGTAATGCTGCATTCAAGACAGCTCAGAACTGGGATTTTTTTAAACTTCCAAACCAAAAGGATAAACAATGGCATCTTCTCGAGAGCCTGAACTTTGGCATTAAAAACTGACACATGTTGCATCCCCTTTTATGGCAACACTGCTCTCTCTTCAGCTCAAAAAATTTCCCAGTTCCAAGCTGTTTTGATCACACTTGAATTATTATGTACGGACAAAGAAGGCAATGATGAAAAAAAGGTTTTAGTCATGGCTGTAATTATCTGCAGAATAAGCATTGGCAATATACATAAGCTTAACTTTTTGATTAGTTTTTAATCTATGAGCATTTGTAAAATAGTATGTACTTTTTCTATTAGGTGAGGCAGTAATACTTACAGGTCTTATAAAAAAACACAAAGATTAAAAGAGAAGGCATAAATGTGTATCATGCAACATAGAAGTCACTGATGTATAACGATACATCCATGCAAGTACTCACAACAAGACATGCAAGTTAAGGTTTTATATTTATTACACATAAATTAGTGTTGCAGTCAAATAACATGCATTTAAAACATAGTTTACCTATTGAGTTGACCTATAACTTGATATCACGACAAATGCATTTAATCCAAAAATATATTTAAATAAACTTAATAAACTTAAATAACAATCACAAAATATACCAACAATGTCCAGCATTCACAGCACAGATCAACTATCCTAGGATCCAAAAATATACTACATATATCGGATTTCAATATACTATCATTTTGAAAGAAGAATTATTATTTTCAAAGAGTTGTCTAGATTGACAACATCCTGTACCAATTACATTAATTTTGTTGTGGAGGCACTTTTTCAGTGTATCATTAATGACAAAAAAAGCATGTTCTTTGCAAATCTGACCTGAGTTTTGAAGAAGGATTATTCTGCTATTGTGGCTCAAGCCTTGTGTGCTTAACAAGAAGGATTTGAAAGACTATGGAAATCTTCTTTAAGACTTAAAGGACAAAGCTTCATTTTTCAAGTGGCCGTGTTGAAACAGTTACAGATGACAGTATGCTCTAAATAAAATGCAGGCTGCCACAAGAGAGATATTGCTATTCGAGGAGGAAAACCTCCCACACAATATAGCTGTAAGAGAAAGATATACTGTATGGTGTCATGCAATGAACTAATATAGAAAAATGTTACCCAATATTTGGAATACAGACAGAAATACAATGCATGCATAAGGATACATTCAAACAAACCCCAACAGAAAAGACTGCAAGATGGACAAAGACATGCATGCAAGCCAAAACTCAACAGTTAAACCTAATACATTGACATAGAAAATAAAAAAAGAAGAGATAGGCTACATTCACTGAGATACACGGATAAACATGAAAACATGAAAAAAGACAACAGACACACGTTGACATTTGATAAATAGACAGCAGCTAAATATCATGAACGTTACAGAGTGCATGCAAGAAGTACCACATCCAAACAGTCCCCAAGATGAAACACTGAATAGGAAAAGTGTGATGTTGTGACAAGGCTGTTTTTTACCTTCACTGTCTGACATGGTGCCCTGAAGGTCATCCAGCAGCGCATAGCCCCTACCCCTGGTTGGCTCCTCCCTGATATGCTGCTGTTGCTGGGAGTCCTGCAAGGATAGGCAGGAACCAAACTGGTCTCTTGAATCAGCAGAGATGGGTGGCAGAGGTCCTGCTGATGCCCGGGCCATGCCCATAGGCTGCCCAACAGGGCTCAGTGGACTCTCTTCCTCTGAGTTCTGGGCCACTATGGGGATTCGACCACGGCCACTTTGCACAATAGGCAGACTGGTAGGTTTGGTGCGACCAGACGGGGTCTGGTAGCTTGACCCATCCCCAGATGCTTCACCGTCCCCCTTAAGCCTCAGGGATGAGCTGGAAGGGTCTCTTTTGATGGACAAGTCCAGGCCATAGCAAGAAGTAGGTCTAGATGAGGGTCTAGAGCGGCTACCACTAGGATAGGCAGAGTCCAAGCCCAAGCCCTGGCCCAGGTTTAGCGAACCAGCCAAGTTGGCACCCAAGGTGGAACCCAGGTATTTTTGCTGCTCTGCAATATTCTTGCGTAGGCCGAAGGTAATCTCATCCTGCATGAGTCGGCTGGATCTTGGGGATCCACTGGTAGTCCCCAGATAACTGGTATAGTCTGTCTCCAAACCTCTGCTGTCCGTAATAGAGGAGTACTTGGAGGAGATCTTAGGATCTATTAGTGGAGTCTTGTGTTTTTGGTACAACATGGATGCTGGAAGTTGCTTAGCTGCCTGCTTCTCTAGAGTAAGTCTACTGATGCTATACTTCTCTGACTTTGGGTAGTGTCTTTGGGAGTAACTAGAGATGCCAGAGCTAGGGGTATAGTAGTGGTGGGAGAGACCTGTCAGTTGTTCTAAGCTTTCTGTCCCAGCCGTACTTCTCCTGAACTCTTGCTTCAGCTGCTGCTTCAGGAGCTTCAGTTCATAGGGCTCCTCCATCGAATCCTCCTCATCAGGGGTCTTTCCATAAGTATGGAGTCTGGAGGTGGAACCCAAGTAGTCAGTAGACCCTAGATCTGCTGCACTTCTGCGCAGCAACTTCTCTGCCTTGGCTAGCTCCCTCTCAGCCAGGCTATAGGACGAGGATAGGCCTGTGGAGCCCTTGGCCAGTTCTGCAGCATCTTCCAGCAGCATGTAACTACGGGGTGTATGGTGGTCCACATCTGTATAATAGGAATCAGAGACAGTTGACATGGGGCTACCTGCAATACTTCCCCCTTCTAAGGCTCGCAGGTCCAGGTGGTTGCCATACTTGTCATATTTGACTCCCAGGTAGGCGGATGATGTGGGATCAGGCTGGCGGCTGATGACATCATATTTGGTTGCATCCAGTTCTGAGAGGAGGGCTGCTTGCCTGGCTGCTTTCTGCTGGAGCAGGAGCATCTGGTGGTAGCTTTGCTGCTGGGAGCTAGTGAGCGAGGGGACAGATGAGTAGATAGATTGAGACTGGTAGGACTGGGGGGTCTGGTAGAGAGACTGCTGGTATTGGCTTTGAGGGTACTGGTATTGTGAGTATTTCCCATACTCATGTTTGGTTTGAGGTGGGACAAACTCATCCAGTTCTGACTGTGGTGCTGTCCTGGGACGTTCAAGACCATGACCTCCAATCTCCTCATCTTCACCACCTCCGCGGCCACCTCTTGTCTCCCGGATGTTACTGACCTCACTGTCTGACATGTAGTCTCTGTCTTCAGCCACACTCTGCAAATAGGCCCTTTCCCTCTTCTCCCTCTCCTTCAGTAGCGCATCTTTTCTGCGATTAATGCCCATCTCCAAGTACCTAAGCTTGGCATCAATCTCTTTCTCCTCTTCATCTAGCTCTGCCTGCTTTTTGCGGAGCTTGGAGGACTCACGCTCCACCAGATCCAGCTCACGATCAATGTCTTGTAGGATCTTGGCACGTGCCATGTTAGAATTGCGGCACATTCTCCGGCGGGCAGAACCAGTGCTGTATGCTGTCTGGCCACTGGCAGTTGACTCATCCTCTGAGGGTGGATTGGGGAGAGTCCTCTTCACCTTCTTTTGAGTACCTGTTGGTGTGCCACCTGAGCCTTTCCCCTGTGGGAAAAAAATAAACAAAAACCTATAAGGACTGTAGGACTTCAAACAGCTTTCTTTTTCCCCACAAGAATGAGTCAGCTGGATATACTCTGCAGAACTTGAAAAATGACTTTCTCTGAACCTTATTATACAGATTAAATTAACTTGAGAGAATTGCTAAATCTTGCATGATTTCAATTATGCAATCAAATTAACAAGGGGCAAAAATAGGGGGAAAGTGGATCAATTCTAATGTCTCTATGCCTTAATTATACTACGTTATGACTAAAACATGGTGTGTATGACTGCATGAAAGCTTGTTGGAAAACAGTTTATTGATCACCCTTTGTGCTTCCCAGTAAGATATGTATTCCTGCCCATAAATGTTCCCCACTGCTCACTAAATTGTACCTTCTTAAGTGTGGTCTCAAAAGAAGTAATTTATTCACATTAGGCCTCTATGGATCTCTGACAGCTCAATATTTTCTTGCAAGCTCAGCTTTTTGCCCACCCTTTTATGTATGTATGAGGTTCTCAACAGTGAATCGCCCAGGCAGAAAACTGACTTCCATACCCCATGAGGGCCAGAAGCAAAATAAGAAGCCTAAGTGGGTGTGTGTAACCTATGAATAAATCTTTCAGTTATTTCTTTTTACTTCGCTGCATGTCCCCCTGTATGTCTGCGACCCACAATGAAATTAGAGCTTTGTGGGTAACAGTTTACTTCAAGTGCTGCTCAAAACGCATAATACGGCAGAAGTGCATGAATCTTAGTGGAATAATGCAGAATTTAAGCATTCACATAATGAACATTCCAGTCTGCATTTGTTAACTTCACAACTGTCACTATAAGCCAGAAATTAGAGGGTTTGTCACATCCCCTAGTCTGAGGTCACACCGATGCCATGGAGAATGAATTGAAAAGGATAGAAACAGTGGCAGTACACAACATAATTTTCAGATGAGTACACTTCATAATTCGAATCTAATTTAGCATTATATTCACTTAAATATAACATTAAATTTACTTGTGTGTAAGTCCATAAAGTCAGTGCTCTATTCAATCTCCAGGTTGTACATGAGTATGACATGACAGACTATGGTATTGCTTCTTGGTGCTGGGCAATAATTGTTAATGGTTAGTTATACTTGGACAAATAATTCTTTGACTGCATTAGTCCATAGGAATAATTTAAACAATTTCTTTAAAATCTCTTAAAATTTAATTTAAGTATCGGGTGAGTTATTTTCTCATTGGCCTCTACAGTGAAGTTAACAAGGTGAAACACTGGTGATTTTAGTTTATTTTAGTTTATGCAGTGATGCAATTATCATTGCTTATAATTCTATCACACTTATAAAGATATATTTGAGACACGTCAAATGTTACCCTGAAGGGCAATGTATCAATCAGCCAAAACATAATTTGTGTGTATTGAAAAAAACCTACTATGACATATTAACCCACATTGTTACCAGGTCTAATTTGCAATGAAAAGCACCATATTTGAAATATGGAGAGGTGAAAATCATTCAGAGAATTCCACCAGTATCAAAAGCTATGGCTTAGAAGGAACTTAAACGCTAACATAAATAAATCTCCTTTACAGCAGCAGTGTCTTGGAAAGGGCCTGCTATGAATGGATCACATTAATTTAACAAGCTGAATGAAAATACGGTAAAACCTAAGGCTGCAATAATGAGCCAGAGAGAAACAAAACTGACCCTGCAACATCATTTTAGTATTATGATGGTATATTATCAAGTTGTAATGCATAGTACTAATCACTAAGGAAAGTTCAAGCACAAATAAGGCCCTCATTTTCATAAAGACAAAATAAACCCAGTTGTGTATTATTATATGCCAGTGTTTATGTCATTTCTTACATTTGTGTCCATTAGAGTGATAATCATATACTCACAGTGTAGCTATCGCCATACTGTGTACCAGATGACGCTCTTTCTTCTCCTGTTGGACTCATGGGCTTAGGGTCAGACATGGATCTCTGCATGGCCTTTGGTCCCCTAGGACTTGCTGGAGAGACTTTGGATGGTTCAGTACTTCCTCTTAGTTTTTGTGGGCTTGTGTCACCCAATGATTTCTCATAGGACACAAACTCAAGGGATTTGCTAGGAGATATACAGGGGGATATAGGGGAATAGAGTACTTTGGGAGATTTGGGAGGGGCTTGAAGGGTGGAGGACTCAGCTTTGAGGTTGGGGGACTGGCCTATTTCTAAGGGAGTGGGTCGTTTCTTTGGTGAGGTCCTTTCAGAATCAGACAGCTCCATTCTGGTGTCCATTCTTATGTTCCCCTCTGTGTCAGTCTGTATAGAGATCTCTGTGTGGGCTTGAAGAGACATGTCTGACTGCCCACTTCTATCTCCCCTTGCAGTGCGAGGACGGCTTCGCCGGCCTCTTGACTGAGCTTCCCACTCCTCTTGATCCTCATCATCAGTCTGCACGCAACTATCAACACTCTTTTTACCACTTCTCTTCTTCCTCCCTGCTGTGTAAGCTTTGCTGACTGCATCATCCTCTTCATCTGTCTGGCACCCGCTATCTGTGATCTTTCGGGACAGCACTGTGCCATCAGGTCCTAGGACGACTGCCTCCTGTGGGCCATGCCCCGGTATGTCTCCACCTGGATACATCTGTCGAAGCTTTTGCTCCTCCAGTTGCACACGAAGCTGCTCTTGGAGCCTCTGAATCTGCTCAAGCTGCTGCTGCTGCTGGGCATAGGTCTCTTTTTGCATCATAAGGTGAGCCTGTCTCTCCTCCTCTTGCTGGGCCAGGATATGCTGCTTCATGGCCTGCAGCTCCTCCAGCTCCTTCTGTACAATGAGTTGCTCCTGTTCACGGAAACGTTGTATCTCTTGGCGCTCCCACTCTAACTCTTCAGCCAGGCGCTGTTGCTTGAGCTTCTCCATCTCTAGCCTCTCACGCTCTGCCTGGTACTGGCCATCCCCAGGAACCATGGGTGAGGACAGAGCCTCCAGTGAGGCAGCTATGGCCTCCAGGGACGCGTCAGTGTAGGTGTCAAGGGATAGTGAGGTTGTTGTGGTGGTGACACCATCAGCAGCAGTGGTGCCCTCCTTGGAGATCTCCAGATTCAGTGGGGCATCTCCTTGCTCTCCTGTTGCAGTAGTGGAGATGGTAGAGAGGAAACTATGGGACCGTGTAAGTGGCAAGTTCTGGAGGTTGGACAGGGATGGCATGGTGTCACTGGTATGCATACCCGAGAGGGTGTTGTATGTAGTACTAAAGATGGACCCAGGTTGGGTGGTAATGGCATATGTAGATGGGATTGGTGCTGCGACAGAAGAATAGACCACCCCATTTGATGACCTTAAGACACTGCTTGTGCCAAAGAGTGTACCAACAGCACCTGTTACTCTGGCTTGCGAATAAGGTGGAATTGTCATTCCTGCATATGCCCCTTTTTTGGAGTAGTCCACAGCTTCACCTGTCAAAAGTCAAAAATATCAGTTGAATCCAAATAATACAGACTAGTTCAACGTTGAAGAAGTAAACAGTAAGCCATGCTTCATCCAAATTATGAAAAAGGCAGAAAAAGGGAAAAAAATAAAAATAAAAACTCCAATCTCCAGAAGTGCGACAAGCCCAAACAATATGTAACAGCATGCAGGCACATGCAAAAATATCATCACGAAAGAACAAAAAACAAAGAAAATTGAACGTCCATGCAAATCAGGATGATAAAGGATGAAACAAACAAAAAACAAAACAAAAATGCCACATGTATTAGCCGTGAATGAGTGGAGGCAGTTCGAAGTGACATTTCAGTGAGAGGTCTGCAATGTCGCTGCACTGACCTGCATCGGAAATCTTTGCTGAGGTAAGGTCTACTGCACCCTCTGTGGTGCCATTGAAATTATAGCTGTTCTTGCTCTTGTAGAAGAAGAGTCCAGCTTCTGCCAGGTTAGTGTCAGACATCGACGGTTTGATTCCACCGAAGCCTCTCATGCCATAGGGTGAGCGGTCATACTGGTAATGGTCATCTCGATATCCAAAACGGTCTTCGGGCAGAGGTGTGGTGGGCTGCTGAGTGGTACAGCTTCCTGCGAATGGGAGCTTGTATACAACATCACAACATACGGCTCTTTTCCCTGCAGTTAGATCCACAGGTTTGCCATCATCCTCTGTGATCACAGCTGTCACCACTTCTGCAGAAGCAGCATCCACTGATACCACAGTGTTGAATGGTTTTGTTGTGCTAAGGTCCACGGCTCCTGCCACTGTAGCTGTACCCGTAGTTAATCCATTGGCCACACAACCTGGAACAGGAGTGGGTGCGACAGTGATAGGAGGGGTCTGGAAGGTTCCTCCACCTGTGCTTGATCCAACTGAGAGGTTGATGGGAATCTCTGCATTGGTAGTGGTGGAGGGCTGAGAATCAATTGGTCGATAGATAATTTGAGAAATAGGCTCAAATGATTTGTTTTTTGTTAGCTGAAGGGGCACTGAAGATGCTTGTGAGGTGTCTACACTGTCATACCGCTGGATAGTGGCAGCGCAGGTAACGATGGTGATGCTATCAGTAACAATGGAAACAGTGGATGATTCAGCGCTGAGGTTGACCACAGGTGACTGCACTGCACTGTTCTGACGAGCATTGACGTCAGTTGCAAAGGACTGATGTCTTGACTCTGGGCCAGCAGATAGATCCACACCTTTCATGTCTGATTCTGGGTCCACCTTCATGGTCCTAAGGTCTACCACCTCACCAGGTTGGTAGGCCTGTCCATTCTGTGCTGGCAGTTGGGGTTTCTCCATTGAGATTGGAACACCATTTGCTCTTGGAGCTGGCATTGGAGGTGGTGTCCTTTCATGTACAACAGAGACAGTGGTTCTTTGGACTTCAGTAGTGACCACTTGAGAGACATGGTTAGGCATAACCACAGGTGGCTGTGCCGAGGCAGATATAGCTTCAATAATATGACAAGAACTAGATACATGTTTTTCTGGGCCACAAATCTCTTGGCTTTCTACAGACTCAGTGACTCGTGTGTATGCCAGAGGCACCCTGGTTGTTTGCGGAGGGGGTAGTTGTGGATGTTGCTGTGGATATGATTGAGGTTGAGGCTGTGGTTGATGATAACTTTGGGGTTGAGCTTGTCGTGAAGGAGATGCTGGACCAGGACTAGAGGGGGCTTGGGTTGAGACACCCTCTACTGGAGAACTGGGCTGAGATGGCAATGTGATGACCACATAAGTGTCACGAAGATTGCTGGCATATCTTGGTGAAGAAGGAGACTTTGGTGAGGGGTGAAACTGCTTGCTTTCAGAAGAGGGACTCAGATTCAGGGCTACGTCAGTGGGGCTTGTGGCAAGTACAGTGGGTCTTGGTGGATGTGGGACATGGGCAGGCGAAGATGGCTGGGAGCCAGGTTTTGGTGCAATTGGTGGTTTGACACCATCCCCTGGCCTGTGGCTATATGTCATCCCAGCGGGAATGGATGGCTTTGGGGGAACTGGAGGGGGAACATGAGGTTTGTATGTTGGTGTGACTGGTTGTCTTACAGATGATCCTTGAGCTGTAGTCAATGCCATTGGTTCTGGCCTGATTGGAGTTGCTGGAGCCTGAGCTGGAAGTGGAACTGGAGGTTTCCTGGGGAAAACTGTAGGCTTTGGTGGGGTGGGAGGAGGCAGTGGAGGTGCAACAGGTACATCCGCTTTTTCCTGAGAGTTAGCCCTGCGTAGGATGTTTGGCTTAGGGGGCACAGGTGGGGCAGTTGACACTAAGCTGGGTGTAGTGGGTGTGTACTGGGGGACGGTAGGTAAGGGTGATACACTGGCAACCACAGGAGCTGATGGTCTTGGGGGTGCACTGGATAAATCTACAACATCAGACTGGGATGCTGCAATGGTGGTCTGAGGTTGCTTATCTGATGTGGATGATGGAGGAACCTCACAAACCACCGCTACAGGCTCAGTTTCCATAGGTGATGTTACTACTGGTGTTTCTGATGAAGCAGTTGTTTCTTCTCCCTTTTTAATCACACTCATCTCTTCATCAGAAGACAATTCTCCTGAAGAGCACTGTGTCACCTTTAAGTCTGGAATGGGGTGGAGTGCCCTTCTAGATGCTGTGCCTTCAACCTCTGGCTCCTGTTGAGTTGGACTCGTTCCAGGAGTCAGAACTCTCTTCATGAGCTCTTCATAGGCAGCTTCAGCATCAAGCAATGGCTTCCCATCCTTTCCTAGTGTTACTGTACTGCTTTTGGAGATGGTACACTCAGCAGGTTGCAAAACAATTTCTGGTTTGGTGCTTTCTTTTACTGGCTGCATCTTTTGATATTCCTGCTCCAGCTGCATGAACTCCTTCCTTTTCTTTATCATGTCTTCGTAAACTTCATCTGGTGATCTCAGCTTTTTGGGCTGAGGAGGAACAATGATCTTCTCTGATTCGGCTTTTGAACTATCAATAAGGGACTCGTAGGCATAGTCCTCAATGAGCATTCCTCCATAAAGGGACTCTTTCCCTGGTTGGATCTCATGTTTCTCAACTGTTGGAGACTTAGCCCTCAGCATTATCTCTTCATAAGCCTCATCAGCGGTTTTGAGAGGTTTTATCTGTGGTTTGTCAGCATTTTGATCATCAGTTGGGGAGTGAAGAGATACTGATGTAGGCAGTTGATAACTTTTCTGGACGGCTGCAATCTTTGCAGCATTGATTTCAAACCCTTCAGGCTCAGACTCAATGCTGGGGGAGAAATCAGAGCAGGATGAGCGTCTGATCTCCTCCATTTCAGCCTCTTGCCTTAATTCTTCGGTTGGTGAGGCATCTTCAATGGGAGAGAGGTTGCTCGGTGGTGTCTTTGGACGCTCTCGTCTCCTCTGGCGAATCTCTTCTTTGTCTTTCTTGGACTTTTTCCCAGATCCCTTCTGTTTCTCTTGTTCCCTGAGCAGCTCCTCCTCCTCCCGTAACTCTTCTTCCTCAGAAGAGTCTTCAATAGTTGGTAGCATCTGGCCAGGTTGTCTGTGTTTGGCTTTTCTGTGTTGTTTCCCCTCACCAGTGCGGATATGGCTGGGGCTACTACTATCACTGTCTTCATCCAGAGAGGAGAGGGATGTTGGAGATGTGCCAGGAGTGAAACTGGATGCATGCAGACTGGATGACCCCTCACCTCTGGACCGGTCATCTGGTGAGTCTGTGAGGCTTTCCATTTCAAGCTCTCCATCATCATTAGGTACACGCATAGGGGTGCTCGTTGCGTTGAGCTCCATAGTTCGGAATTTACGAACTGCGATGCCACTCTCTGGCTCCCCTTCTTTCGGTTCTGGTCCCACTTCTTTCTCTGTCTCAGGTTTATTCAATGAGGAGCAGAGTTGCTTGTCTTCTTCATCATCTGGGCTTATGGTGCTCTTCTTGAGAAGTCGTCTGGCTTTTCCTGATGTCCTGATGTCAGTTTTCTGCTCCGTCCGTTTCTTCTCCTCGTCTCTGATCTTTCGCCGGATTAGGTTTTCCTCATCAGATGGAGAAGCATCCTCATTCTCACTCATTTCCATGATCTGTTTTCGAATGAAATCCTCCTCATCCCCAGACACAGGGCTTTCTTTTCCAAAGCTCTCACTGCTGTCATCCAATGAATCTGTGGGCACAAGGAGTTTTTTCTTTGGGGTACCAGTGGTATTTTTCTTCTCAGAAAGTTCTCTGTCTTCTTCTGAGCTGGGCGAGTCAGGTGAGAGAGGAAGCACCTCTAATTTACGCCTGGTCTTTAGTGTGTCAGTGAGTTTCTCCTCATCATCCTTTGGTTGCGTGCTTGCCTGGGCCTCAAGAATGGGAAGGACTGTGCTCTCCAGCTTAGCTAAGTCTGAGGGGCTGGTGGGACTGCTCTCCTTGGCAGCTATTTCTTTTTCTCCAGGCTCTTTCAGGGTCTCCTTCACCTTTTTAGCCTGTTGGAATGAAATAAGAAACAATTAAAATTTTTCTTCAAACATTACAATAACACCCTTAAATTATAGCCCAAATATGGGATAATTTGAGTGTGCTAAATGTGTACTACATACTGTATGCATATAGATTCTTGAGAAGGAGGAAATGTGGATGGAAATAGGCTTTTTGCAACTTCATTTATTTATTAGATAAATAAAGTAATTTGAATGTACATTTAAATTCATGTTTAACAGTAGAGTCAAGAGCTCTGTTAATCAGTTTCATGTCAAAAATGTTGGCTTCACTCCGTGTTTTGGATTTCTGTGGTGGGGCTAAGATGTTGTTTATATTTATTAGTTAAAGTACTAAAGGAACACAGGAAGCCAAAACATGGGATTTGAGGCATCGTTTTCAATTCTTTTTAAAGTGATTAATTCATACTTCTATACAAGAACAGCACAACAGGACTAGACAGCTAAAGAGTGCACAGAATTAGAATTAGAATTATTTGCAAGCTGTAAGCTACTCTATAAGCCCCACTCTTCAAGAATGTAAGTGATAAATGCCGTTGTCAAAAAAATCTGTAATCAATGCTATTATTGTACAAAAGATAATCATTTTAAATATTGTACAATATTTAGTTGAACCATTTCCCAGCATAGTGGAAATGTAACTTCCACATGTAACTTAATGCATTTGTTACATAAAATAGAAATATAGCGAATGATGTAAAAAGATAATAAAGTACACTGCTATTATATGAATGAGATTAAATATATTTATGGTAATCGGTCAGAATCAAGCCTTTTAAGTCATCAAAGTAGGAGCACTCTAATACAACACTAGACCACTACTTGTGCTACATACTACAGTCACCTCTGCAACTGCATCTGCATCATTGGGCTTTTCCAGAAGCTGAGCTTCAGCCTCCTTTTTCTCTTCTGTGTCAGCATTCTCTTCCTTTGGGCCTTTGTCTTTTTCCTGCTTACTAACTACAGAGACTGGGGTGTCTGCTAGAGGGACTGGAGCTATAGAAAAACCTTCATTTTGAAAAGCAGTCTCAGATGTTTTATCCTCCTTTGATATTGTGTTCTCTCCTACATCATTCCCTGCACTGCCCTCTTTGTTACAGACTGTGTTCGCCTCTGATACTGAAATATGTTCCTGTTTGTTGCCAACAACAGGTTGTGACTCAACTTCTTTCTCATTTTTGTCAAGCTTTGCTTCCTTCTCTTTGGTTGACACTTTTTGCTCAGCAACTTCAGCAGTGCTATTTGTCTTTTGTGTTTCAGCTTCTGCCTCTTTCTGTATGAGTTTCTCTTCAGAGACTTTATCTGAGCCTTGTGCCTCACTAACCACAGATGAGGACACCATCTCCGCACTTTGCTGTGGCTCTTTGACATTGACCTTTTCTTGCTCATTAGCATCAGGAGCTGGGGGAACAGACTTGACCACTGCTTTTTCAGATTTATCATCTACTTTTGGTGCTTCAACCTTTGTATCTACAGGTTTCTGCTTTTCCCCCTTCTGTGCTACACTCTCTGCTTTGACCATTTTTTCTTTCTCTTCAGACTTCTCTGCCAGTGAGACTATCTCCACAGGGCTTTCCTTAGCTGGGAATGGCTCACTTTGTGCTGCTGGTTTTGCCTCTTGATGTGTCTGTTTCTCTTCTTCAGAGACTTTTTCACTAACTGGGACAGTCAGAGCTGGCTCTGCTTCTTTGGGCAGCAGACATGGCTCTCCGGCTCTTTCCAATTCTTTTTTCTCCATAACGGTTTCAGTAGAGAAGGGTGCTGGACTTGATTCTGATTCTTTATCATTAACTTTCTCCTCAAGAAGTTTCTGGTCATTGGCCTTCTCAGCTGTTTTCTGTTGAAGTGCTTTCTCCTCAACAGCCCCCTCCTTAGCTGCTTTCTCTCCAACAGCCTTCTCCTCAACTGTTTTTTCCTCAAACTTAGCTTCCTTCTCAACTACTTTCTTCTCAACCACATACTCCTCAACAGCTTTCTCCTTAACTATTTTCTCCTCAGTCACTTTCTCTTCTACTATGTAAGCAGAGTGTTCTACCTCTTTAGCCTCACCTTTCTCCTCTGGAGCGGAGACAGGCTGTTCTTTCTCTGCAACTGGGGGGCTTTCTTTTACATTTTCTAAATCTTTTGGTGGCTCTGGGACCTCAACTTTGTCAACAGGGGCTACTGGAGCTGAATTTTCTACAACCTCAGCTGGGGGTGAAGGCGCTTCCTTTGAGGATGCCGGCTTTTCTGTAGGAGCAGTTTCACTCTGTGCTTGTTGCTCAGCATTAGATGGCTCTGTCTTAGGTGAAGGCTGCTCCTCTACTGCTTTCTCAGAGCTACTCTGCCGTTGCTCAACTGCTGGGATTTCGGGGACATTCTCAACTACACTCTCTGAAATGGGAGCTTCTTGCACAGGCTCAGATATAGGCTCAGATACTGGTTCAGTTGCTTGAGGCTGTTCTTGTTCTTTTGACTGTGGTGCCCCCTGAGGGCTGATATCAGAAGGAGGGGCACGAGGGAGAGGGAAATTGTCCTCAGGTGGAACTGGTGCACTATCGGGTGCTGGGGTGGGTGCAAGCACTACCTTGGTCTCAGGAGCTGATGGGGTTTGTTCTGCTGCTTCTACCACAGGTTTGCTATCTATAGCAGCAGGGGCAGGGGTGGAGGAGAGGGGAGGGGCTGGAGCAGGTGTTTGCTTCTTGGGGGAAGCCATGGCTGGAGGTGGCATGTCTCCCAGCTGGCCCGACATGGCTCTTTGGGTCTGGCAGTTCAGGCAAAGCCATTCTTTCTGTAAAGACAAAAAATAAATAGTTGGAAATTAATATAAATTGTTTAAAACTTTCAGTTATCGTTTCATATTATGGTTTCTAACTCTTCATTAGTAAATTAGTAGTTGGTATAGATCTTTTATATGAAGTGCCTGGTTTGCATTGCATGAAATGACTTCACAACACTGTGCAGGGAATCCTAGCATAGAATTACATTAGGAAATGTATATTCCATTCTGAAACATGTTACTGAACAATGTTACTGAGTTTCTACGTAGTTAAAACGTCACTGTGACAAGGAGCCAATGTAACTTCTTCTATTTCAAGGCCAGCTTTTTACATTTATGGGACTTAGAGATAGGCCCATCCATAATGCATGGTAATGGGACAGGGGTTTACCAAAGCATGTCAGAAAGGCTTGGGTGGCCTGTGCAGACATTTCATGGCGCAGACTTAGCAGAGAGACTGAGTTTGAGTGTGTACGTGTATCTGTAAGATTGTATAGCTTGGTGTGTGTGTCTTTGTGTGTGTGTTTGTATATGTGTTGTGCACATGTCAGTAGTATGTGTGAATCCTAAACCAGTCTTTTCCCTCCAAATTCAACCATTTACAAACATTCATGACTCAAAAAACTAGGTCAGCTTGCATTACAAATGGGTGAGGCAGTGAACCACAACTGTTTTTGTCAAGACCTTCTTAGAGAGACTCTCTGCTCTCTGAAGATCTTATTTAGTTCCAATTAAGCTTGCCTTCAAACACTGAAGCCTAACATAGGGCAATTTAAAGAATGTTTTCAGTGTGCTGTTTATTCTTTAAGTACAATCAAGTCAGCTGGGATGTAGTCCATCACAAAAGCTCTGAAAATAAAAAGAAAACAGTGTTGCAACGGCACAAGAAACAAACATATTGCTGGCACAGCTGTGCTAATCTGTCATCTCAGAGCTCTGCTAATTCTGTCCTGTCATGGTTATCTTATTATTGCTGCATATTCTCAGGTGCTCACTTAAAAACACAGGGCTCGAGAGGAATATATTAAGGCTGAAGGCCCTGTCGGGGGCTATGATTCAAGTGTTGTAGCCATTAATGGGGTTTAATATCCAATACTGCTTTATTATCCAACACAAAAGGGGAAAATAAAAGTGATGATAAACATTCAACACCTTGGGATTTGAAAAACACTGCATAGCTAACTAGAGGAATATGAAACAGTGCCGACTTAGTGAACTCACAACTTTTCTTGGTTCTTTTATTAAGTGCGAAGAATAATGATTTTATGAACTACAAATTCAACCAGGAATCCTTTATCTAATACTTTCTTAAAGCCTCTCATAGGATAGAGAACAATATAGACTCTCTCTCTCTCTCTCTCTCTTTCTCTCTCTCTCACACACCACTTGCACACACACACACATAAGTCTCAGAGGAGGTAATAGTCAGCATGTTTCCATCGAGCATCCATTCTGACGTAAACACCTCATTTCCCACACCGCCAACTTGAGCTTTGCAGCGCTGTAATGCTCCTCTGTGACCCCCTCTTATGCATGCCTTTGCCCGGCTTAACAACAGGGTTTATGCTAAATTCAGCCTTCAGAGAAGATCGCAGCCTTGTTAAGCCACCCAGCACAGATAGGCCACTCTCCAGAGTGCAGAGAGAGAGAGAGAGGAAGAGGGAGAGAGGAAGAGGAGGGAAAAAGGGAGAGAAAGAGCAAGAGAAAGAGAATGAGACAGAGTGACAGACAAAGGAAGAGGAGTGTAGAGCAAGCGAGGAGAGAGAGTGCATGGCTGGCCATGTCGCAGCGGCAAAGCCAGGGTAAATAAGGCATGAGCCACCATGTCACGCATAGCCGCAGACGGCCTGCCACGCCTTAACAGTATAAAACATATCCTACATAAAGACAGACAGAGACAGACACAGCCGCACACACACCTCACAGTGCCAGGAACACAACTATAAAGAGGCAGAGAAATTGTTTTGAAAAGATGAATGTTTGAGAGTGTGTGTGAGGAGGGAACGAGAGATACAGAAGCCGAGAAGAGAGGGTGATGGAAGAAGTGAGATGATTTAATAGCTGGAAAGAGATAGCGAGAAGCAGACATATAGACATACTGACAGATAGACAGAGGCCAAAGGAAAAGAATAAGGGACGGAGATGCCACAGAACCGCTTCTCCCTCCGTCTCTGAGGTTTGCTGACGGCAGGGAGTTATATTCCCTGACTCTACAGAAATCCAGTTAATCCTCAGACATGATGATAGACTCAGTACATGGACGTAGATGTGTGTGTGTGTGTGTGTGTGTGTGTGTGTGCGCACCAACACGCTCTATCAATATGACCCCTCCCCATCCACTCCCCCCCCCCCCCCCCCACCCTGCAACTCACCCCCACCCTTGGGAGAACTTGCAATGGGAGTTTCTCCAGCTTGACCGCTCTGTCTATTACACCAGAGAGAGTAGCCTGAGAGAGACAGACACAGAGAGATGGCCGCCGATAGGAAATGCTGAAAATCCAGTCAGTCACTTAGTCAGCCAGTCAGCCAGCCAGCCTCAGCCACTTCAGGCTCTGTCATCGCTGACGTTATCAACACATCACAGCAGGCGCAGTGAAAAGCTTTGCTGCCCCCTCACACAGACAAGGTCACACACACACACACACACACACACACACAATCACTGAAGAGTACACATGCCACACATGCACTCACAAACTCCTCAGATAGGTGGATGTGTGTTGGCACAGCGTGTGTCTTATGACTACCGTGCAGAGCTGAATCACCTCTTTTTAAGCCATTTTGAATGACTTCCCTGTTGAAGCAGGGATGTTAATTCCAGTCACTGATGCTAAGTGGCCATATCCAAAGCATTTCCTACTGACATGCCTTTCAGTAATCACTCTGAACACAAAGGGCCAATCGAGTCATTAAGTGGCGAAGCGTATTCCTGGCCTCATTTAATGGTGCGTTCCATTGTACTCGGAACTCGGAAAAAAACGACTTCCGACACAGAAAAGGGCAACGGAACTTCAAGTCGTTCAAGTCGGAGTTCCCAGTCAGAAATTCAGGCAAGATCCATCTCGCCCAAGTTCGCCGACATAAACACACCTGACATGCGGAGCACACGGTGAAAGGTAAACTGAATTCCCTTTGCATCAATTTGTAATAAAACTTGATTACTTGACATGTAGTTTTTGTGTTATGAAAACGTGTGGTAACAACTTTGTAGTTTCCATTTGTAATGTAATATGGTTGCTTCGTTACTAGATCGAAGTCTTTGCTAGTATGAACTAGCCTACTAACGTTAGTTTAGCACTGTCAGATAGCTAACGTTAGTGGGTAAAGGGTGTTGCGTCCATGTTTTCCTGAGCAGACGCACTGGAATGCATTCAGATCGGAAGTCGGGAATACCAACTCGGAACTATCGACTTCCAACTTCCAATGGATTGCAGCATGAAGCTGCACTAGGCAACTTCGCACATTGGCAGCTCCAAATGGCAGCAAGTAACTGTTTGAGAAATTTGAACTTCAATACCCAGAAATCATATAACGTGACGTCAGTGAACTGCACACAGCACGTTCATGTTTACCAACCCCTTGTAGACCATGAGCTCTGCAAACAGCAGCATGGATGATTCATAACCAAGCAGGAGCCACGTTGCGCTTAAAAGGAAGTTTTATAGAGTCACTTGTGTGCGTATGTACCAAAGAGTTGGCACATGCCAGCATCCATAGAGAGGATTGAGCTTGTGACGGTGTTGATGACATACACTCAAACCAGTGACTCTTGTAGCAGCAGAGGGAAATGACTTGATCTCTCTTCCCACACACACAAACACACGCACACACAAACACATACATATGTATGAATAAGTAGCATCCAATATGAGTGTTCCAAACTTTCCATCTTCCTCAAACTTCCTTCAAGGACACACCGAAAGAGAAAACCGCAGACGGCAACCAGATACTAAGAAGCGATGGGTTGTAGCCCTGTTCGGTTGTGTTTCCAATCTCTGGGGAGTTGGAGTGTTGTGAAGGTCGGTGCAGCCCTTTGATTACGAAGAGGGATCCTGCGAGGGTTTTGCCCATCTAAATTTAGACAGAGCCTGGCACAGAGACAACAGAGAGAGAGAGAGAGAGAGAGAGAGAGAGAGAGAGAGAGAGAGAGAGAGAGAGAGAGAGAGAGAGAGAGAGAGAGAGAGAGAGAGAGAGAGAGAGAGAGAGAGAGAGGTAGGGGATCTAGAGGAGGAGGGTGGTGGTACAGAGGGATGAAGACAGAGGAGAGGATGGAGCGGGAGAGAAGTAGAGGAAGGAGGAGAGGATGAGAGAGGAGGGAGATGTGGGAGGAAGAGAAGGGTGATGATGGAGGGGAGGGAGGAGAGAGAGAGAGGCAGGGAGAGTGAGGAGAATGAGAGAGAGGAAGAGGGAGAAGCGGCAGGAGACAAAAGGCATGAGGAGAGGGAGAGGTGGAGGCAGTGAGAGAGAGAGAGGTAGAGGAAGGAGGGAGGACTTGATGGCCATCAGAGGTGACTCAACGCAGGCTCCTGCCAACAAGCTTAACATTACCACCCTCTAAATCTACAATTCAATCAACAGGAGGTCAAGACAAGCTACAGCGCTTGACTGCCGAGAATGATTGTTGAATGTTGGTAAGGACACACACACACACACACACACATAGTCTTTGGATATCTGTGTAAAATCCCAGCACATCACATCGGGCGAACAAACCTTATGCTCTGCTTCTGCTTCTGCTTGCAGCTCTTTACCTGATATGACAGGATCATAACCCAGATGTATCGAACACCACAGAGTCAAGGCAAATACAATATTTCAGTGTGTTTTCTCTGCCACAGTCATCACAGAAACAGCGCTCAAGCCAACTTTCACCCATGAAGCTCTTGTCAGAATGAAAGTCTGGAAGTCGCTGCCCTTTTCTCATTGATGAGGGATGCTGAGTGGCCAACTTAATTATAATGCACTAGACTGCGAGCATCAGCTCATCTGCAAGCCAAGAAAGATCTTTGGCCTAATAAAAGTCCTGCTGTTACAGACGTTCACATCTCCTCCTCGATGTAGTGTGAGCATCCTTTCGTGGGATTCGTGCTCATGTGTTGATGTAATACTCGTTTTAATCATGGAAATAAGTGTTATATGAGTGGTGGTAGCCTCAAGGTTACAGAACTGGGCTTGTGACCAGAAGGTGGCTGGCTTGAATCCCAAGACCGTGTGGTTGTAATGGGCCGCTCCCAGATGTGAAAGTGAGTAACTGAATGAGAGTGAAGCACAAAAAGCAGAGCATGCATTCCCTGAGTAAATAAAGGTTGAAATAAAAGTTAATTATGCCACTCTATACACAAATCTTTTACCCAACTCAAAGCTGACACGCAACAAATGAGAGCCTGAATGTTTCTGCTCTCTCTTGACAAGAGTATCAGGATGTGTTGTTCCCTTGTGGATAAGTATCCCCCTGTCAGGTGAGAGAGAGAGAGGAAGACAAAAGAGACAGACGGTGTGTGTTCGTGTGTACAAGTGTGTGTGTGTGTGTGTGTTTGAAGTGGATCTGACACAAAGGAGGAGGTGAGAGACAGTGCCTATATATACCCTGAGCTGGGGGAATAAGGAGGGAGAGGTATGTTTGAGGGTGTTTTCTGCCTGTCACTTTGTCGATCCACAACCCAGTTCATAAACTGTCCGTGTGTGTAAGAATTTCAATTTGAAATAAAGCAAGTTACTGAATTTTGCATTAAACGCACTCAAGGATTTTTAAGACCTTCAGTTTTCTCTCTTTAGTCACTGTCTAGTAAGTATCTTCTTCTTCTCTTCTCTTTCAGAACAAAATGCAACAGAAACATTTCAGAACATTAGAAAATACTGGGTCAAGTTAAGGTCCTTTATATTACATTCTACATCTGTCACTCTATATATCATATGTCATGTAGTGGACACTTATATCCAAAGAGCCTTACAGCAAAAAGGAGTGCATATATTCTGTTTGGGTGACCCCAGTGGGAATCAAACCACTAATCCTCCTAAATCTACCCATTTAGCTATACAGGACCATTGATTTGTTTCTGTCAGACTGAATTATGTCCAATTACCTCTCACATTATGTCAATTTATACCAACTGCAAGTGCGTGTAGCCTCATCATTTGGTGTTTGTGTGTGTGTGTGTGTGTGTGTGTGTGTGTGTGTGCCGTTTTTACTACTACCAAGCTTGTCAGCACAGGTGTAAGGTGCCAGCTTGCCTGTGCTGCCGGAGTAAAAGAGAGCTAAGAAGGGAGGAGAAAGAGGCACGGAGGGGAGATAGTAGATCTCCACCCACTCCTCCTTTCAGTTTAAAGGTTAGGAGTAATGAGAGGGGGAGACGCACAGAGAGAGAATAAGTAGCCATGTTTTCCGAAAATGAAATGCAAATTACTGTAGGAGTGTTTACATCAGCTGTGTTGAAGTATATAAATAGGCCTCGTGAACGTAGAATATAGCTGTGTCAGAAAACACATCCATAAGAAAAATTGAGTCTTTACACTACATCATTATTTACTTGAAAAATATGTTTCAATCACATGTTTATTTCTAAATTTGTTGCAACAAAAAACATTTCCACCTCAACAAACCTAAAAAAAAAAGTGTGATATTCAGGATATTTTATCAAAATTTGCCATTTCCATTCATTCTGTCTGTTTCCATTCAGCCTTTCCATGTATAATTCACACCAAAATACTTGAATGGACAGAGACATAGTTCATCTCAACAGAATATAATGTTCCAGCTCAAAACATATTTGAAATACTAACATAACCATTTGAATACTAAATCAGTCTAAATCTAACTCTGTAAAAAACTTAACATCAACACAACATTCTAGCCAGAACTACTAATGCTGTGTTGAGTTTCAACTACTTTAAGCTGTTCGTTGGCTCCTCTACTCTCCGAAAATTTTGCGATGTTGTGATTCTTGCTTGGTCAGATGTTTCTGGGTGACGGTAAATTCTGCCTATAGGTGCTGTTGGGTGTGACTCACAAGCATGACTCACTAGTGCTAAAACAAATGACAATAGTCAGGTTGCCATGGTCTGCTGTGCTTAGGGTAGCGTGAGCTGGCACCCATATCCTTTGTGACACCCCCCCTCAACTACCCTGCTGGGCTCTTCCCTCTGTCACAGTCATCTCTCTCTCCTCTTCTCTCCTCCGTGTCGGGGCCCATCCTCCTCCACTCCACATTCAAATGTTATCTGTCTATTCTTTCGCTCAGTGATCCTCGGAGACGAGCACGAGTCCTCCACTGCTCTCTACGTTCCCTTTGTTCATCTCTTCCTCACATCTTTTCTCTCCAATCGTTCTACAATGCACGTTATGTGTTTTTTCGCCTGGAAAAAGCTCTATGAATTGCTCATTTTTGTTTTCACACATTTTCTCATCAACCACCTTACTACTTAATTGCAAATGAGAAAAAAAAAAGAGTGATATGTGGGTTTGGATCCAGGCTGTGTCTCTCACCATCTGTCACTCCAACATGGGCCTTCCAGCTGCACTCCCTCTATGCTTTCCTATAACACACTCCACATTTTTCAATAGGAACTGAAAGGTGCTACCTTAAAACGTCAAAAGAGCTGATGCACTTGCCTCTCAGGTTTTCAAACCAGATACACATAAATGACTTGACTTATGACTTGAAGCCATTTCCTAATCCAAGCTCTGCTTTTGGGCTCAGCTACTGAGCATGAATTTTTCGATAGGGAGTAACAGTCAGGCGCTGTATCCACAATACCAACTGCACCGTTTCAACTCAAATTATCTAGAGGGACTCGCCTGTCATTGTAGTAAGTGTGTGTGTGTGTGTGTGCATGTGGGGTGTTAGAGATAGCTGAAACAGTCATGACGTAAATACAACAGCCTGTGCTGACTAGATGAGGTCTGTGCAAGTGTGTGTATGTTTACATGTGTGTGTTTGTTTCTGCCTCTCGGTCTCACCAGGACTTGGTGCTGGCACAGACGATGCCCTGGCATTTTTCCCCCTCTCTTCTTGGCACCAAAGGCACAGTGGCTAAAATGTGGCCCTTGCTAAGCATCCAAGCACTTGTAAAGTAGAAGGGGGATAATTGGAAATCATTCTGTAGTAGGGCTGGAGTGGGATGTGTAAAAAAAAAAGAAGCTATTTGTGGCGCACATGTGAACAGCACAGCTTGGTTCAATCACAGCAATTTCAAAAACGAGAATGAACCACTTCTCACAGGTTGTGAGCGATTTGTTTCATAACCTGGCTGGACATTTGGTGAGGAGACTGACAGTCTTAGTTTACTGTAATACTCTTGTAATTATACACGGGGTATGGGGACCCTGAATGCGGGAAAGCCTTCACTTGCTAAAAATGCTAAATATTAAATGTGAAAACAGGTTTGTTCTGAGGAAGATGCCCCCCAAAATTAAATTTAGAGTTGGAAATGACATGTTTTCACGGCTCTACTGATGAAAACATGCTAAACCATATGACCCAAAACTACTGTGTTTTGTGTACCGTTTCAAATGCAACAGTAATGGAGAGTGAACCTACAGTATGTAGTGACACAATGTATTCTGAACTTTGACATCATCACAATGCTTATTTCTCCCAAGAGAAATATAGCCTGCATAAAGCCTATATGTGCCATCTCTCAGGCAAAACATGAATTTTATATTCATTTGCACCACCATATACACCGCCAACTTTGCTAAAATACTCCGCCAACAGACACGCAGACACTCTTCCAAAGCATGCACACGCACACACAAACAAACACAGACACACACACACACCTTCATGTCTAAAAATACCATCTATTTCAAGGCTTCCAGCGTGGCCATGTGGGGGACTCTGTGGGTAGCTTGGTGCAGCAGAAAGACCCTTTCAAAGGAAGACATGTGGAAGAGGGAACACAAAAGAACTGGAAGAGACTGGGAGAGAGAGAGAGAGAGAGAGAGAGAGAGAGAGAGAGAGAGAGAGAGAGAGAGAGAGAGAGAGAGAGAGAGAGAGAGAGAGAGAGAGAGAGAGAGAGAGAGAGAGAGAGAGAGAGGCCCTGCAGTAGCTTGTGTTCTCGCCTTTGTGGCTCTTTTGTGGCCATGACTATTTCTGTACACTTCAGTCTCCTGGGCAAGTGATGGGAAGAGCAGGAAAGATGTGAGGCAACTGGACGGTATGGGGCAGATACAGACAGGCTTACACATAGGGTTAGACACACACACACACACACACACACACACACACACACACACACACACAAGGATTTAAGGTAGAGTAAACAACAGATGCACATAACGTGGGTTGTATATTCAAGATGTGATGGATTATGTAAGGAGGAGAACAAACTACACCAGGCTGGGTGTGTGTGTATGGGACTTTACTGCATGTGTGTCATCTATGTGTATGACAGTTGGATGATATCAAAGGCGGTTAATGTACATGTACATGTGTGTGTGTGTGTGAGACCAAGGAGCGAGGCTTGATCATCTGCCAGTGTCTGCTGAGGAGGGTTCGGAGTGTGGGAGGAGGCGTGGGCACGGTCGCGGAATAACAATGAGGGAGCAGGACACAGGAAACACCACGCAGAGAGAAGAATCTGAGTGTGTGTGTGTGTGCGTGTGTGTGTGTGTGTGTGTTACCCTATCACGCCTGAAAGACATGTGAGGACACAGACAGAAAGTCAGACGGGTAATGGGTGCAGGATGGAGGCCTACCAAGTGCAGGGACACACACACACGCACACACACACACACATGCATACACACATGCATACACACGCATACACACACACACTCAACAGTAAAAGCATGCGAGTGCGATTTAAGCCATTTTACCATCTTACCATCTTAAGACCTTTGCTTTCTACTTTTTAAGGATAGTGTCATCTGTGATGGATATGAGGCATTTTGGAATGAAACCCTTCAATTGCTCAGCACTTTTGATCCCAGAGAGGAGGGAGGATTTCAAAATGGAGTCCTCGGAGACAGACCAACTACCAGTTTGATGTATTGTATTAGAGTAAAGCACAGTCTTCTGCCAGGTGAGACAACTTGTCAGTTGTATACCTGTAGTGATGTAATGGTAAATAAAAAAGTGGGTTAACTATGTCTTCCAATCGGAGATCATCATAAGGCAAACCAATCCACCACTATGAACAAGTGATATCAAAAATACTATGCATTTGATATATCATGGGTAAACTGGGTTTAGGTGGGTTCACCCTCCAGTACATCACTGTATACCTATGATTGGATCTTCCTAAGCTGCAGGCTACTAAATGAACCAAGGATTTTTAATAAGCTTCAGCATAATTCTCAAACTATGAAGACTTCAGCAGGTGTGGGCTTGAATACTTAATTCATTCATTAGAACTTGGTAAGAAAGTGAGATTTTAGTTGGTTTTCCTTGTGTGGGTGATGTAGGCTGCAGCTCGCAGTCTCCTATCTTAGCCTTATTACATAAGGCTTCTCTGACTAGCACGCTCATTACAGTCTGATAAGGGCAACATGACATGGAGCCTGAGCTATAGCACCAGCTCTGACTAGTGCGCGCACACACACACTTTGCAGACGTTCCCTACATCAAAGGGAGCGACAGTGAGAAAAGCAGGGGGATAGCACCTCTAAGGTAGAGTCTAACGATGGCATACAGAGAAAAAAGTGTTTAAAAGGAGGGTAACCACCGAGCCACTGTTGACACGAAGTCCCCCCTTTGCCTTAGAAAGACAGAGACAGATAAAAGGATACAGAGAACAAGGACAGAACAAATAATCCAAGATGCGGAGATCTGAAAGGTGAGAAGAAAACAGTGGCAGAGAGAGATAAAGAGAGACAGAAAGAGAGATTGTGACAGAGGGGGAGAGAGAAAAAGAAAGAAAGACAAACCACTATAAGGTGAGTGCTTTTGCTACTAAGGCGCCTGTTCTCGCTCCTCATATTGATGGGGATTAGGCACGGCTACCTGAGTCAGGGATCAAGCCTCGGCAGAAATGACAGGCTTCCTGTTGCCCTTTAAATCCTTTTAGGAAACAGAGATTACGCCTACACACACACTTACACATGTTCACACATACACACACATACATACACGTGCACTCTCACCTTTCACACTGTTTTTAAGGAGTTTTTAGACACAATGACATACCAAAGTACAAGCACTAAATTCATACACACACTCCTACATGTATGCACACACACACATATATTCTGTTGACGAATAGTTCCACAGACCCAAAAAAACTACCGATACAAACACACACCCAGTCTACACCATACTCAACTAACACAACCCCTCACACATTCTTGCAAATAGAATGTACTGTTCGGTTCATACACAAACACACACACACACACACACACATACTGACCCACATACATGCGTCAGCAAATGAATCCTTGCTGACAGCCAACATTATGACAGCGAATGACACAGAAGCGAGGCACAGCACATAGGGGGTAGATGACTCAACCAAGGTGGTGAGTGTGTGTGTGTGTGTGTGAGAGTGAGATAGAGTGTGCTTGTGTGTTTGTGTGTGTGTGTGTGTGTGTGAGCTACATTGTAGTTCAGTGGAATCCCATTGTTTTCAATGATTTGTTAATCTCATTCAGTCTTGGGTGAATCAAAAATGAATGACAGCTTCCTCCTGTATCATGCATCTGTGAAATATTTTTAAAAAACTATATACATCATTGTTCATTCTAAAACTGAACTTATAGTTCTGGCATTAAGACATGATGGTGTTGAAGTGGCTAATCTATATCCAATTAGAGCATCAGTGGCGTGGACGCTGATCTCTCCAGCATAATTACACTTTTCCCCATGCTTGGCCTCTATTAAACGAATGTGCCGTTCAGCTCCTCATTATCCAAGCAAGGGTATGCAATTAAGAGCTGTAGAGAAGGACAAGAATCTGAAACTTGAGAGAAATATTGAGTCTTTCATAGTGCTGTCATTATGGTAAACAAATGGTGGCCATTTTGTAGTAGGAGTAGTGCTAAATGGGGAGGGTATACATATATTCCCATGCCCCAGGACAGTTCCATCAATATGAACAAGCATTCATTACTGTCTTAGCAAGAAATAGAGAGACTAGTTTGCCCTACTCCCTAATCTGCAGTGTCACACCAATATACAGCTAAACAGACAATGTCTGTGGCAGCACCCAGGATGATTTTCTGCCAGCGAGTGATAATACTACTAAAGATGATAATACTACTAAAATATAAAGGTTGTGTAGGCATGAAAGGCCAGGCAAACATATTAGTATGAGTGTCATTCTGCCTTTCAAGGTCCAGGCTGCGCTCTGGCATGTTAGGGTGTTGTTAAAGTTCAAAGATACTGATTGGACTGAATAACTTAGCCATAACAAAATAATATGTACATTCTTAGATTTAGTAGTATTCATCTTTATGCCTTTCTTGATAGTCATCGTAAACAAAACATTGGTAATACTAATGTGAAGCATAGTTTGGTTCTGAGAACTATAGCACTCCAACAGACATTTTCTTTATGAAATGAAAAGTTGATTTCCTACAAGACTTTAGCAGTTCCTGTACAGTTTCATTGTAGGTATGGTGGGGTTGGGGGGCCAGTTCCAGTGGGTGTTACAGTTTAAGAAAGGCTCTTATTTGGATATTTAGACCATGATATATGGACACTGGTGCTGAGGAGAGTGCTGGCCAAGTCCAGGTTCTTACCATGTGACGAGAATCCAGAAGTGCACCCTTTTAATCCCCAGAACTCCTCAGAGAGCCAGAAATAGACCCACAGCAGATTACTAAAGGGACACACTAAAACCACCGGCAAACGAAGAGGTTAACACGTGAAGCTCGGATATACCTGCTAGTCTGCTGGGTGACAAACGTGTGAGCGTGACCTGACTTGCACGTTCACGTCTGTTTCAAGGGGATATAATCAAGCGTTCAACATGACCTATGCCTTCAGTGCATTCAACCATGACTGGCTCATACATTTCAGTGAATTTACAGAATGTGTAAATTATGAGTGGTACAATGACACTGAGTTGGTTACTTCACAGCATATGTGAATATGTTTTGACTGCATGTTGAGAAACCACTGAACCGTAAGTGTTTTTTGGCCGCTTAACCATTGCCATAATATACTGAACCTACATAGAGTACCATCTGTTCTCTGGAACTCACAGCCTTGTAATGATGCATCAATATGGAGCAATGCATCATGGTAACACCAGCAAACTGGCCCCCAGCCCCCGGAAGATAAGCAGGCCAAACGTGTTTGGTTTCCATGTCCATCATTAGGCAGGCTAGGTCAGCATGAATGGACACGCTCTCACATACACACACAAGCAAGTATGGGCATGCGCGTGTACACACACTCGTACAAGCATGCACACACCCACACACACAAAGATATACTGTCCATAGGAAGAAATGTGCACATACACGAGCATACACGAACACACAAACACACACACGCGCGCGCGCACAGAGTGTTACATTTCAGAGTCAAGTGTCAATTGTTTGAAGTGCTCCTGAATGATGAGACGTCCATTTAGACGACCTAATTTATCTTCACATTTCTGGCTGCTTGATAGTAGGGTGACTGTCACTTTAAGATTAAACATATTGACCACATCCATTCCCTCAGTGGTCAAACATGTGCAGATGTGATGATGACGTCATGATGACACACAATGTTAGTTTGGGCTAAGCTAAGGTATTAGTGTAACTAATAATGTGCTATTCTGCTCAGAGTATTTTGCTCGATGCTAGTGGCAAATGTACTGCTGGAAACTAACTATCGCTCCTGATGGTATCTTAACAGTGACCTATTTCAAGGAAACATCCAGAGGATGTTTGTGTTCTATTTATATAGGATAGAATGCATAAATTACTGGTAGTTGCAGCATGTTGAATAACCATTGCAGAGCATGGGAAGCTGCAGCTCTGGAGAATACCATGACTCAAATAATCAAAGCCCTGTATCTGGGAATGAAGGTCGGGCAAATGAGAATGTCTGTTGTACTGTTGTAATTTATTTGTTTTGTTTTGTGGGGAATATTGCAGGTCTCTTACCTCTCCAAGGTGGGGAGTAGGATTGAATCCACACAGATTACACACCGTCTTCTTGCACTCAGTGCAGTGACTGTAGTTGGGTGTGTCTGCTGATCCCACGTTCAGCTCCACTTTACAGAGAGGGCAGTTTTCCTTGGCTGTGGAGGCTGAAGCTGGAGCAGCTGAGTCAGCTGCCTTTGGAGGCCCCGGAGTGGGTGCAGGTGCTGGGGCCTTCCCTTCATCCTCCACGGAAAGGGATTTGGGGGCTCTCTTGGACTTAGCTGGTGGGGTGTCAGGAGCGGACTCAGAATCAGGGGGAGACCCAGGAGCAGAGAAGGGGGAGTCGGGGGTTGAGCCGGGGTCAGAATCGGGAGGGGACCCTGGACCCGAGTCGTCGGGGGAGTCCGGGGGCGACCCAGGTGGTGAATCCGCCGTGTCTTCCGCACCAGTGACAAGATTAGTGGCCGAACTCAAGAGGGAGGATCCAAAACCTCCAAACAACTTCGGAGCGGCCTGCCCTTGGGGCTTCGCCGATTCCACCAACCCACCAAACCCTCCAAACAGCTTCCCTGTAACAGACTCTGCAGCTGCCGGGGGTTTGGCTGCATCAGTGAGGCCTCCCAGACTAATACCCCCCAAACCCCCGAAGAAGCTGGACTCCTGCTTGGTTTTAGCTGGGGAGGGCTGGGGGCTGGATTTCTGCTGAATGGGGCGGCCTGTCTTGGGGTCAATTTTTGGGGATCCTGCCGCAGAGGAGGCTGGGGACAGAGGTCCTGGAGAGGTAGGACCTGGGGATTTCTGCTTGGGTGTGGTTGGTGGAGTTAACCCTGGATCGGTGGTACTCTGCTGCTTGATCAGCAGTTTGCCTGGCTTGCCCGGCACCTGTCTCTGGGGCGAGGGAGGGGCTGAGCCCTGCTTGGGCTTCGTCAAGCCAGGGGGATCCATGCCTCCCATCGCTCGCTGCATCTGGCAGTTCAGACACAGCCACTCTTTACCCTGCGCAGAAACAAAAGATGGGTTAGATTTGTCTGGAACACATTGACACACCGTTGTGAGCACAGGCGTTAATGGCATGTGTAGTTATAGACACATGCAAGCACAAACAATCAAACCCCCAAAATAATCACATCCTTTTTTTAGCCTAACATAAAGGCAAATTCATTAAGAGAGAAAACAAGTCTATTAATTAGGCCGTTTCAAATGATGTGGAATCCTGTTTTCACATGCCAAATTGTTTCTCATAGCATGAGGGATTTCAAATTTGGGAACTGTTACATAAATACTAATCATTCTTAAACTAACAATAGCATTGGAACTGTGTATTAGGGCAATACTGAAAATGAGATGTTTTATGAATAGAATACTGAGTATTTTTCTTATTGAATGGGAATAAAAACCTATTATTTCTACAGATGATTTCATTCAGTGAATAAAACAAAGTTTGTTGGCCTAAGGATTCTTTTCTATAATAATCTAAGAGATTATATTACATGGACAGTTAGCAATAGGATGAATACTGTTGATGAAACAGTATTTTTCCTATTTTCCTTTAGGTATACAGTAGAACATTGGATTATCTTGCTTTTCATTGTCTCTGTTCTGACAATATATCTCAACACCTGTTCCCAACAAGCCTGGCTCCACCACAATGCTATCTTTGTTTGGTGAACAGCATATCCCCTTGGTTTCCACTGTGTACAAACCAGTCTTTAAAAGGACCAATGTTGACAATTTGATTACTATCTAGAATAGAACAGTGTGTGCATTTTCTATGTATAATGGTAGTCAAAGCGTAACATCCAAACCAGGGTTGGGGTCCATTCAGGCAATTTAAAATGTATAGTGAAATAGCAAATCATACTGATAGAGCTTTTATTCTCAAAGATTTCTTCATTGATAGATATAAGAGCTTTTTTGTGGTGAATGATTACCAGTTTTTGGAAAATTGAGGAAACTCCACCTCCTGAATTGATCAAACAGAAAAGGAATTGACCCCGTCCTTGATACATATACTAACAAATTCCCAGAAGAAGCTGATGCAGTGGGAACCAGTCATTCTGCTGTACTGCATCACGGCCCATCAGAGTTTATAGTCCATGTGTGGCTGAGTGTCCTCACTGGCTGGCACAATATCTTCCTGTGGCCATGACATGAGTCACCTTGATCAACGTTCCCTGGGTCCATATGGTCCCTCTGTTCCTCAAATCATGTGCCACTCTCTTATGAGTCGCATTTCCCTTGCCAGGCTCTCACTGTCATGTTTGGACTCAGGGAATGTTTAACCATGCAGCAATATGCTAACAAGCTACTGCTGGATTCAACTACACTGCAAAAATATACAACTTAAGTCATTAAGTCTGGTATTACATATTAAAATGCTGTTTCCTTTAAACAAGTGAAACAAAACTGTCAATCTAGGGTGAGATCATTTCACTTACTTCCAATGTTTTTTCACCTTTTCAAGAATTTTGTTGAAACAAGCCACAATATCTTGAAATAAGGCCGACCACTCTACAAGTCACTTGATTCAAGAAAATTCTTGATGCAAGTTGATTTACATGAGTGAAATTACCTCCTCCCATTGGCAGATTTTTTCAATTGTTTTAAGAAAAATAAGATTTTACGACTCAATACTAGACTACGTGACTTGTTAAGATGGAGATGTTTGCAGTGTGTAATGGAGGGAGCAAACTTTGACTGGATAATCTGATATTTCACACACAGGAAATTGAATAATGTTGCATCTGTGGTCACAAATTGATGTGACCTTTTCCTCCCATTGCCATCAATAACATGGGCTGTCTTGTGTAATATTAGATGAATGTGTCAACAATATGGCAGCATACCCTGTAGTGATTGGAATTATGCTTGAATGCAGAATGCAAAAGAAAACAAAAGAAAACAAAAGAAAACGCATCACTCTCTTACCGCAGAGTCTGGGGGGCTGAACCCACACAGGCTGCAGACCTGATTCTTACACTCAGTGCAGTTATTGTAGTTGGGCGGCTCCTTGGACCCCATGTTCAGCTGGGTGGTCTTGCACAGCGGACAGAGCCCACCTCCAGGCTTTCCAGGCCCCGGCTGAGCAGGAGGCCCTCTGCCCTTAGCTGGCTCCCCTGGCTGTGCACCAGGGCCACGTGGCCCTTGCTGCTGAGGCCCAGGCTTCCCAGGTCCTTGTGGAGGGGGGGCCCCTTTTTGCTGGGGAGGGCCACCCTGTTTGGTGCCTTGACCTGGTGGTCCTTGCCCTGGTGGTCCTTGACCTTGCCTGGGCCCCTGTTGCCCTGGGGGCCCTTGTCCTGGAGGACCCTGGCCTGGTTTGGACCCTTGACCTGGTGGTCCCTGACCTTGCCTGGGCCCCTGCCCAGGAGGTCCTTGCCCTGGCTTTGGCCCTTGTCCAGGGGGACCCTGACCCTGTTTTTGGGGTCCCCCCGGTTGTGGTCCCTTGGGTCCTGGGCCTTGTTGTGGTCCCTTGGGTCCTGGGCCTTGTTGGGGGCCCTTGCCTGGTGGCTTTCCTCCCTGCTTGGTCCCAGGTGTTGCAGACGTGTCTCCCTCCTCATCATCCCCAAACAGGCCAAACTTGGGGATGTTGACAGCGTCGCCCATGGAGGACATGGAGGAGGAGACGGAGGAGGTCATGGCGCTGAGCGGGTTGGCCCCGCTGAGGAAGCTGGAGCCAAACATGCCGCTGGACTTGGTCTCAGGGTCTTTTGGCTCTTGCCGGAATCGGGACTCGAGGAGGCTGAGGGACGAGGGGCTGCGGCCCGGTGTGGGCTTGCCAGCTGGACCCTGGTTGAAGGCGTCTACAGTACGGCTCTTACTGAGACCAGTTGGGCCCTTGGAGGCCCCAACTCCTACCTGCTGGGAACGCTGCTGGGCATCAGCATCTGAAGGTCTGGCAAAGAGAGAGAGAAAGAGACAGAGAGTGTTTTTGTCAGTATTGCTGTTGTTGCTACTGTTCTTGTGTGTTTACTTTGGCATCTGGCATTGTAAGATGATCGTATCAATCCCACTAAATCTCTTTGATCTGAATTCAGAGAGAAACATAAGCCAAATCAACACAAAACCTTCAGCTGATCCAGAACCTAAATCAATATAACGCTAACCCTAAGATCTGGATAGTCCTGTAATATAGTTCCTTTATCTGCTAATTTATCATGGCGTTGAACAGCTGAAACAAATACCCATGGAGAGCATATCATAAATAGCTCCTTCTCTTGCATTATTCAATACAGCCTGGATTTGAAGACTCAAATCACACACTCACTCACATAGTCTGAAATAATGTCAACATTAGATTGACATGAATAAAATCCATCACAAAAATGAAGTTTCTTTTGATACCTAGACATATCTGGGCTTCATGACTATGCTTGGAATATGAGATCATCAGTATGAGATGTATGGCGGGGCGACACAACTGTGTAGACTGCATACTAATGGTGAAACAAAGCTGTTTCTCTGGCCTAAAGGCCACAATACACGGGCAACATTTTGAGTTAATGTGGATGGGTAAATGATCTACTCTTTTTTTGCGATTATAATTGTGTGCCCACTATCTTATCCACATGTTTTCAATCCATGTACCAATTGCCCAACTCCATCGCCGTAACTGTAGTATACTGGTGCATCATCACACTAATAATAACAAGTTAAGGCCTTAGCACTAGCTCTCTCCGATCTAAGGCCCTTTCATCACATCAGTGAACACAAAAACATGAAGCTAGCAGCCCTAGGGTAAAGCTGACAGGAAAGTGAATACCGCTGAATGACATGGAGTGTAGATCATTGAGATAGAGAGGGAGACGCTCGGCTCCATGGGGGTAAGCTGAGACGTCTTTGTTAGCTTGGGCTGAGAGGCAACGCAGACAACCTACACACACTGACAGGCACAACCATGAACGTCAATGGGAACGTTAGAGGAATCAAATCGATGGCAAGCTGGAAATTAGTTAATTATATGGACATTTGTTAATTATGATATGGGCTTTTATCCAACAGTGATGTGTGTATGGTGTGCTTTTGTCTGATGGATGGATTGGATGATGTTTTTTTGCCCCATGATGATGATGATGTGTTGTTAACCTATTTGTATGTCCTATGGTATGGTGCTTCTGCTATGATGTCCAAGACATCATGTTATGCTATCTAACAGTTCATGATTGAGGACCAAATGATTGGAGCTAGGGTTTACTCAGGAATTTTTACAAATGATCTTAGATAAAGACTGCCAGAACATCAGCATGCTATTGTAATAACAAGCAGTGTTGAGTGGTAATGTGTAATTCAGTGTCATGTTACAGTAACATTATTACTTTTCAAATTGCTATTTTGTTCCCCTAATCATCCACAGGAGAGGTACCAGCGTTAACCTGATTTTTGAAGGCAAGAGAGGATGCAAACATTGAGTGCGTGTAACGAATTACTGCTCCCAGAGAGTAATAAGTAAAGTAATCAGATTACTTTTGAAATGAGTACCGAGTGATGAGTAATAAGGGACTTTATTGAGTAAAGAGCCCAACACTGACAACAAGCAGTGCTGTTGAAATGCCCGCTGTAGGCCAGTCCACCGCAGCAGTGTGTTTCAGCACCATGGACAGCGACCAGACTCTCATTCCGAGGCTGATAAGATGACATCTGCCGTTTAAATGAAAACATTTAAAAAAGCAGCAGGAGGGGAATCTATGAGTGATGACATTTGCGCTAGCTGTTCTATTTATAGTCATATTAATATTTATGCACCCCTCCCCCCATTTCCAGCTCAGATATAAATAACAAGTCACCCCCGAATGGAAGCAATTAAAATAACGCACAACATGTCATTCCATTTGATACCGAGGAATTGGGAAAATCTTTGGCGATTATGAGAATTACATCCAAAATTTGAGGCAGTATGGAATTGGGGGCATATTGTTTTCATTGTGAGCTCTGCATCCACGACACAACCTGTGCCTTTACACAACCGATGCAAAAGCCAATTTAGGGAAATTCAAAACTAGACTGTATAATTGACAAAATTAGAAAGCAGATACACAGCTGATATTGGTAGCGTATTTGTTTTGAGGGGGTGTTAAGGCGTCGTTCAACTGGGAAAAAAAACACTGAGCACGACAGAAGATTTTCTTACCCAGCAGGCATTTCGATTATTTCGCACAAATAGTGGAGGTGTGTCTCTCTCTCCACTGATCTCACACCGAGACAAGCCAAGAAGAGACGAGATATTGACACAAACAATTCACCAATTTAGGCCCATTCCAGACATTTAAGATTGAGGCATCATCATAGGCCAAATAGTTAAAACGAGCGGCTTGTGCATCGCTGTTAGATGTAGTGACAAAACGCTCAAAGCATCAAATGGATGCGTCCGTTCCAAATTAGAGCTAATAACAACATGTTCCCTGCGAGAGAGACATCTATCTTTCTGAGCCATACAAGACAGCAGATGTTAACGATAATCCATTAATGCGAGCTCTAGGAATTGAATAATTTCTTGGTGCGGTTGGGAGGATTATAAATGGGCGTGAACGGGCGCTCTGCTTCTTTATAAGAGTCCTGTGCTTCCCAAATGATGCGCTGCACACAACCTGCAGACACATTATCACAACACAGCCTCTCGTTCCTCTCTCACCTATTATTACGGGTGCTAGTGTGGATATTTTAAGTGCAGGAAAAAAAATACTATACAAAGAGCCCTGCCTTCGTGCAGCTGCTGCGCCTCCGGACTGCCTGCTTTGCGCCCTTGACATCGCCGCGGCGAGCTGCCTCCTGTCTTCCTCGCTGAGTTGGCTCAGGTCGGCCTCCGTCCCACCGGAGACCCGGACGAAGCCTCCCTTCCCGTCAGGTACCAGCCCCTCCGGTAGCCCAGACAGCGGCCCTTCGCCTCCTTCCAGGCTCGCTTCGTTCCCCATGATCGACCCCTCCCGTCCCCTCTATTCCGGATCAATGCGCGATCCGATCTCTCTCTGCGTTTTTATCTCCAAAGTGCGCGGCGAAGACGGTATTCCTCGGTTTCTCGGAGCATCTCAGATTATTTTGTTCTCCGTCGTTACTTCCCTCCCCCGTCCTGCCTTTCCATTACCCTCGTTTCTCTGTGTTTTTCTGTGTCGCGCATCTCTGCAGCTGTAAACCACAGTTTTCCGTCAGGGGGTCTCCGCTCTACTAGTGTCAAGTTACACAAAACTACAAAACACTATTTCCGGTACTATTTTACAAAATAAAACCCTTACTGACTATTGATTTTAATGCAAAGAAACAACGTGAAATGAAGAATAGTTTTAAGGAGGAATCTGTAGCCTAATAATTGATTTTATTTTCAAAATGTCCTTTTCACAGCATACATTCACAGATAGATATGGGCTGCGAAAAATCGCAGTCCACAAAACCCAACATACCCGACAACTGGGAAGGATGTCTTCTAACTTCAATTGATCGCGATTGTTGTTTATGCTCTGTACCCATCCCGCTTCATTTTTGTTCTCCCTCCAAAGTGAGAAATTTTACGCTTTTATGTCGAAGGCAAAATCGCCCAACTTCCTGTCTTATTCTCGCTGCCACTGGTTAACTTGACGCACTTTTCCATCAGCACCTCCGCTGTCCTCCCCACCGCGCATGTTCCGCCTCTGACAGGTGATCAGAAGACATCACTGGAGGAAAAAATGTTTTTAAAGGGGACAAACTTACCTAAATGCGTTTGGTTTGATAGTTTAAAGAGGCGAGGCTTGAGTGGAAAATAGAGGACAGGTGCGATCACTGAAGCTTTGAGTTTTATTCAGTGCTGCTTTTTTCTCGTTCTTTTTTACAGTACAAAACAAAACGGGTCAGCATGCTGTGGATGCACTTGTAACTATTTGTGGGTCAAGTATTTGGGGCTCCACTGAGAGGCTCTTGGAAATTCATTCAGACACACACACACACACACACACACACACACACGCACACACACACACACTGCCTGAAATTCACCAGTCAATATTCTAAATAGATTATTCCTCATAACATACGTTTGTCAGTAAAGATGACTCATAACTTTAACAGTAACCCATAATATACTTTACTTTCATGCCAGCAATCATTCTGTAAGAGTATGCTTTAATTTCTTTCAACTAGAGGTTATCTCATTTTGAAGCTGGCACAATTAAATATAAGAGGAAGTCAGTTTGCCACAGTAGCTTGACAAATCTCCTCCTCTCTACTGATGAACTGATGACTGGTGTTATTGTGGAGGATGTAACATGTGATCAAGTGAGCGTAATATAAAAGCTCCATAATGAAATAAGAAGACAGTACAGAGGCCACAGTACTATGTTACAGTTTTAAAACATGACACCCTCACACACAAAGACAAAATGAGAGTACAATTGCATTACAACGCCCATCCGCTTACACACACTGAGAAAGGCTGCAAAACAAACCTATATTTAGCTCCACTGTACGGAGTATATGCGAAGCCAGTCACCAGAATCAGTGGATATTAAAATATGTCCGCTCTGCTGTACATCAGCTAGACGTGTTGCAGTATGACAGCTACTGCTCGTTCACGGCGTGTGTGTGTGTGTATGTGTGTGAGTGTGTGTGTGTGTGTAGAGCTCTGGGGCAGATGTGTCCTCTGTGCACCCAGCTCAGAGCTCTCGCTCCCTGGGCAGAGGTGGAGGAGAAGACCCCTGACAAGATACTGTACCAAGGGTACCAGAGTCACTGAGATGACTAATAGTGCAGCGTTTCAATCAGGGGTTTTTTCCACAACATGGAAAAGCCTCTGAAAAAATGCATTTACAACTTGCGGCATTACAGCTCTTCATTACAACCAATAGAAATGTAATTTTAGATGCAATTATTATCATTATCATTATTATTATATTGTTGCTGTTGGGTAAAAACTGTGTATCTCTCAAATGTCAAATTTCCAGGAACTAAGCAAACTAAGCAGTCATATTCGATTCAGGATTGAAGTTTGACAAACAAATCAATCAGGTGGTAAAATTAAGCTTCATGCAGCTCCGCATCATCTCCAAACTCAGATCAATTCTCTGTACTTCTGACCTGGAGAAAGTCATCCATGCCTTCATATCATCCCGCCTTGATTATTGCAACTCGCTATATTTTGGTATCACTCAGTCTTGTTTATCCCGTCTCCAACTAGTTCAAAATGCAGCAGCAAGAGTTTTGACAAGGTCAAAAAAGAGGGAGCACATTTCTCCCATTCTTGCCTCCCTACACTGGCTGCCTGTTAGCTACAGAATTGATTTTAAAATCCTGATGTTTGTTTACAAGGTGTTAAATGGTTTCGCCCCCTCTTAAAATTACAGAACTGCTGTCCCCATATCACACTGTCAGAGTACTGAGATCGTCTGACCAAAGACTTCTGTCTGTCCCGAGATCCAGGACTAAGTGTTATGGGGACAGGGCCTTCTCTATCGCTGCCCCAAAACTATGGAATTCTCTTCCTCCCACCATCCGATTCTCCCCCACTATTGAGATCTTCAAGAGTCATCTTAAAACACACTTCTACTCACTAGCTTTTAACTGTGCCTAACTTAACTTAACCAGCTCAGGTATTTCTCCTGGAGTCTCTGTAGGTCTGTGTTGTCACTTGGGCTCTGTGTGACCATGTGCCTTTACTAATTATTATTATCATCATTATTTATCATCACTCTGATCTTTTCTCCTCTTCTATTGTGTTTGTCTCCTTCTTTTGTTCTGTTTTCCTTTGTGTGTGTTGTAAAGCACTTTGGATCAACTGTGTTGTGTGTAAAGGGCTATATAAATAAATAAATAAAATAAATAAATAAAATAAAAAAAATATAGTTTTTTTTTTTTGTTTGTTTTTTTGTTTTTGCATTTTTGAGTGTATATAGCCTAGTGGGTTTTAAAGGGTTTCATGTGCCGAAGGGGTTGCAGAATTGTCTCTAAAAGGTCACGTAATCTTTCAGCTGAAGTTAAAACATGAAAATCACCAAAATTGGAGTTACAAGGTTTTCACACAACAGTGATATGCAATGTTTGCTTAGTGCTTTACTGATGCTGTGTAGTGCTAATGTGGTGTGTAGTGTTATGACAGCTTTAGTAGTATTTACAACAAAGTAGAGGGAATTTGGTGATTTAGTGAATATACTGTTGACCTTGCACAGGGTTCAAATCCAGTACTTTTGCCTCTCTCTTTCCCTTGTGTTTTCCTTCATTCCCTGCAGATAGCCCTCCTTCGTCACTCCTTTTTTCTTCTCTCACTATTTAGTATCCTCTCTTGCTCATCACCACGTCATACCCTTTCTCTTGCCTTGGCTTTCCTGTTTTCACATGCTTCTTCTTTCATAATTCTCTCTCCTTCCTTTCCTCTCAGCCTTCCTCCCTCCTCCTCCTCCTCCTCCTCCTCCTCTTAGTGTGTATGAGTCTGTGTGTGTAGGCAGAGGTGAGTTTTGGTTTCTGTCTTCAGTGATAAACGATGGTAGTGTACATATAGCTCTGCTCCTCCCCTTCTTCCCACTGACTACTGAAGCATGGCCTGATTGTCTCTACGCTGTGAGGCGGAAGCGGCCCATACGTGCCTGCTGTCTCTCCCTCTCTCTCTCTCTCTCTCTCTCCCTCTGTCTGTCTCTCTGTATCTCACCCACACATTCACATAAATACACTAACTGAAGCATGCAGTCATGCAGAGCATAAACACACACACACACACACACAGACATACACACACACACACACACTCACACACACAGGTGTAAATACACAACATCAAACACAGGCCTTGGGACAAGCGCACCCCAAGGCATATGCAAACACAGCGATTTACACACACACACACACACAAACACACTTACAGTCTACATTGAATCTGAGGAACAGTGCTATCACTTCCTGTTTTATCATGCAATTAATTTATGTTACCACATGACCAAGATCCTATTTACCCACAGAGCAAAAAGAAATATAAAATGTGCCTCATGTTCAATATACATTTTGGTCAACCTCTGTATTTCTGGATATTTACAGTGTGTGTGAGGTGTTTGTGTGTGTGTGTCTGTCTGTCTGTCTGTGCAGTGTCTTGCTTGGCCGGTGCAGAACGTAACTTGAGTCTGGTAATCAGATAACACACACTGCACTCTGTTCATTAAATTTGAATACTCAGTCGGGGTATGAAGCAAAGAAGCTAACGAAGGCCCTGTCCTTTGCTCCGGACCTCAGTGGCAGTTGAACGGTGAAACTCGAGTCTAAACCACTAACAATACCAAGCTAACCCTAACCCAACAAGTGACAGATTTACACAACAATACCTTTAACCAAAGCTACCCATATAGGCCTAAGATACTTTTGAGACTGTATATGTACCAGAACAGATCTTTCTCCCGTGTGGTAAGGTTAAATTTCTGTCTAGACAAACTACCAGACACACATTCTTATCTCGACCGCTTTAACTCTCTAAATCCTCTAACAAGTCGTTACCTTTCCAATACACAAACAAAGAGGAGTTACCGGTACATACCTTTACTTTGCTGGACAGTATGTGTGTAGGAGTGTGTATTTGGTGGTATCCTTGAAGTCAGTGTGAGCGGGCTCCTGAGTGACGCTGTACCTTGGAGCGATGTTTAATTTCTGGTACATTAGGACTGAGCCTTTTCCATCCCTATTAGCGGCCTTGCACGCGCCTAATTCCGCCCTCAACGCCAATTTCCCCTGACCGCTGACCAGCGAGACACCTCGGACTATAAATACTTTTAAAGGCACAGCGGCGCCACTTCTTACTCAATCTTACTATCTCCTATGCACACACACTGGCACCCGGCTAGGCACGGTCGCCCGCACCTGCCTCTACGTGCACGTGCACATACGCACACACACGCGCTCACATGCACACACTGAGGAGGTGCAGTCCCACCTAATCCTCTTTTCTTCTGAGAGATAGGCCAATCACACACTGCTGTGCACAGTAAGCTGTTTTCTTGTACACAGAGTGCATGAAGTCCTGGCTCTCAGAGCCTCAGTTGAGGGTCAACTCATTGGTTGAACTGCAATCACCTGAAACGACAACAAATGAACAAGCCAGAAAAAAGGCTGTCATGATCAATTATTTATTCCCGGGCCAAAGTACATTAGTGTTTACCCACAGAATACTTTTCCCCTCACAGCAGCCGCAAACGCCTCCAAAGCTGCATTGAGATGAACGCCATCTGTTGCCACCAGTTCACACAATGAAGGGTAGTGGCTGGCATAGCTGTATCTCTACTAAACATTATATAAAACATATATGATTACACAGTATTTGAGAAATTGAGCACGTCTGTCTCACGGCATGTACAAGCAGTTTCTTTCCAGCCAGATTCCCTGTGAATAATGTTCCCTGCTCTCTGAAGACATGAAAAGAAGTGTGATTCAGAGACTCAGCACAATGTCAGAGAGCCTCAGAGTTATATAAGTCCATCTAAGCCCTTTGTTTCATACAAACATACACTGGCACAAACACAAAGGCATGAGCATACGCATGTACTGCCGAAAAGCTTTGGCTTTGGCTTTGGTTGAATAGGGTGAAAATTCTCTTTTTTGGTTACATTACATTGAGTGGACAAAATATCAGGAACACATGCATGCTTTTGCATATTCTGTGTCTCAGTTGTCTCAAGGCCTAACACTCCTTTTGTACCGCGTCACCTCTCCTTCATCTACCCCGTCATGACTGCAGTGGATTTACTAGGTGGAGTCAGTAAGGGATCATAGCATTCACCTCAGTTCATGTGGTCAGTCTAAGCCACTAAGAGAACAGGCGCTCCTTACAGTTTGCCTTCCAATGGTAAAGATTATCATTTTAGGACGATAAAGAGAAAATCACTGACATCACTGACTGAAATCACTGTCTGAAGGTGTTATTCCAGGGAAGTTGTTTTGGTGCTTTAGTGAAGGGCATGGGAAGGAGACTTTGACTGTTAATAGGACTGTTAATAGGATTTACTGGTCGTTGTCTGGGAGCCAATCTGCAAAGCCACTGGCCAAGACTGGTTCAACGGCAGGGATGAAATTATTGGAGAGGAGGTGAAGTAAGAACACTTAGGAAGAGTTCCTCAAGACAAGCCATGACAAAGCTTCTGCTGACCAAATGTATATGGTTGCCGTCTCCTAAGTGGCCATGATACCAGCAACCATGGCCATGGTATCGCCGTGGTGTTTCTGCACTGCACTTCCCAGAGATCACCTGTCAATCAAACAGTGTGTCCAGTACTGTGACGTCTTTTTCCTTGAATTTTCTGTTGATGAAGTTTGAGTTTTTGTAGGTGGCGCTCTTTTCTTTGTCTGTTCAGCCATGGCGTCTATCGCTGCTGATGCTAACTACTCAGTTCTTTCTCTATTTATTGTATTTATTCCAAACAAACTTCTATTCCTGAGCCGGAAACTAAAACACATCACTTCCTGTGTGCCACAGGATTTTTCCTGCAAAATACCTACCAGACAGCAGGCGGTTAGAGCAGCAAATGTTAAAGCTTTCATGAAATAGGTATAGGTTTAATCACTATTGTGTTATATCAATCTGTGATATGGAGCAGGAAAATTAACAATAATTTATATGAAAATGTGGTGGATTAGTACTTTAATTTTTAATCAGTAATAATCATAATATCACAATAATGTCATTCTTCCACTGTAAAGCAGTTAAATCTTGTTGCTAAGCAACACATAAGTAGCAGTATGAGTGGTGATTTTTGGTTGATACATTAATATTCAAATTAACTGAATTATGCAGTCTTGTGTGCATTTATTGTTTTTTTTTTTTTACCTCAAACATGGTTTAACCAATCAGAACTGAGGACCGGACCTATCTGTTATACTGTATAATCTTTGTTTTTGCTACTCCATCCTTTGGATTATATCTGTACCGTGGAGCTAACGTTAACATTTTTACACGATTGAACTCCCAAGTCTGATTGTGCTTAATAGAAATGTGGGATTTGAGCAAAAGCCTCAAAAGCCTGGGCGACCAGGAAAATGGATTTGTGTTGGTCGTCACATCCGCAATTCCTCCCCACTGCCTCCGTCTCCCCGTCTCACCCTCACACTCTTTCATTCTCATTTTTCCTCAAGTGAATTGACAGCAGCTGACATCTCAGCTGATGAAGCACCCAGGTCTAATGGGCCCATTCATCAGTAGTGGAAGTGGACTGGGAGGGATCCTTTACCAATACTCATGTCTGATCATTTCTGAAAGAGAAGGAGAGAGAGAGAGGGAGGGAGAGAGAGAGAGAGAGAGAGAGAGAGAGAGAGAGACAGAGAGAGAGACGAGAGACAATGCCAAAGTAATGAGTGTTTTTACTAGCACTTCCGATCAAGTCATACACACCCCCGCCGTTCATGAATCCTTAGCAACACACACCTGTTGTCAAGGTGGTGCGTCACAGGTGGTGATGTCATCACTTTGTAGCGTGGGGGCAGGGCCCTTGTGATTAGCTAGGCTTGCCACAGATGAGTCACACTGAAGGAAAGACGCACATACACACACACACACACACACACACACACACACACGTTACTCTGAAGGCAACACCCAAATCATTAAGAAAGGGGTCACATAAAATACTAACAAATATCCAATATGAAGTGCAAAGCAGAGAAAGCCAACTGTCTCTATATTATAGGATTATAGGAAGTTTCCAAAAAGTGCTTCAGCATTAATATTATCTTTTTCTATTGGCTTGTAACGTAACTAAGGTGATCGTAGGACCAGAAAGCTTTTGCGAAACCAAGTCTTGATGCTTTCCTATGTCCTTCCACTTCACTTTGCAGCCCGGCGTCAATCTGTATTCTCTCCAGAGAGGGACAGGTCATTGATCACCTCATCAATCCCAAGCAATCAGCGTGAGGAGAGTATATGAGTCAAAGTGGTGTGTGTGTATCTGTGTGCTCATTCTTGTGTGTATTTGTGTGTTTGTGCCTGTCCGTGCACTCGTGCCCGGCTGTGTAAGGTGTCTCTGTTTATGAGTCCCAACCTTGTAGCTTGGTGTTGAGAAGGTGGGATCACAGCAATAAATCATGGCTTCTTAACAACAGACAGGGATGCAGCGCTCCCAGTGGGCACTGCACACACTCAAACCCCCAGGAATATCTTGGGAGAGAGACAAAGCGCTTGGTTATGCGATCAGCGTTTGACTCTACTGCCTGCCAAAAGCCGGACTGAGTGGCATCTCCTTCAGTGTTGAAATGTAATGGACCATCACAGCCATCATCATTTCTTAAGTGTTAATTAATGTAGTGGAACTGCCAGTTACTAAGAATAAAGGCTTCTTGGTAAACCATAGGAAAGTATAGCAGCCGTGTTGTGTAGGCTGAGACACAGAGTCATAATTTGATGTTGCATTACTAAACAAAGAAGCACTTAAAAAGGAAACTGTACTCGTTGTCACAACATGATATTGAAAAGGACAATCCAAAACATGGTGATATGCTTATATAATATGCTTTTCTAAACAATTCTACCATTCCAGTAAATCCAAAACGTAATTACTTAAAAGGAGGTGAGGAAAGAAACTAGAGAATATAATGGGGCCTACATCTCCGTAGGGCTCAATCAAGATACAAAATGTCATCTATCATCAAGGAGACTCGCTCTGTATTAGCCCCCTTCGCGGTTGCCATGGTTTCCGAGGCAGCTGCCACTCACCTGCAGGGTTCCTAATTATGGGATCGTGCAACAGTAGAGCAATGGTGCATTTACAGTCCCTCACAGCACAATGTACAGTAGGACTCCGACAGAGGCTACAGCTGTAAGTGTGCATGTTATGCGCATGTAAGGCCAAGCGATGGAATGTGAAAGTCAAGTGTAGCATTGCTTTGCACTGCAGTTTAGCAGTTTACACTGAGCAAAGTGAGTCAGCAAGGGAATAGGATGGATGAAATAGAGTTCAAAGCTTTACAGATGTTTGGACATCAGCGGAGGGCGGAGAGCCGAGCGGGAGCTGATGAGAGAAACGAGGAGGGGAGGAGGGAGAGTGAGGAGAGGGAGCGTGAAGATGAGAGGAGGAGAGAGGGAAATACGAAGTAAGGGAAATGAGATAGAGAGGGAATGCCTGTGCGAGAGATACACAATGAAAGAGAATGAGAGAGGGAGAAAGACAGAGAGACAGAGACAGACAGATACATGTGTAGACGGAGGGGACTAGCTGTGGGTTTAGCAGCCTGCTGGTGTGTTGTCCTGCAGCTGACCTAAATCTCCTCCTCTCTCCTTGCCCACAGACTTGATTTCCCACAATCCTTTGGGCTTGCTCCTGGGCAGGAAGGAGTGAGTCAGAGCTTCTGAAGAGAGCCCACTCTCAAGAGTCGTGAGGAGATTGGGAAATGAACACACACACATATGCGATTGTGCACGCACACATACACACACACACACACACACACACACACACTACATGTATATAAATGTGTAAACACACGTGCTTAGCCTAAGGCAACGTAGAAACACGTTAAATATCACAGGCCCAATCTCCGTCTTTCTCTCTTTCATACCGACACACACACAGACACACACACACACACACACACACACACACGCATGCACACACACGCACGCGCACACACACACACACACACACACACCATATGGTCTGATGGATATGTGCAAAGACACTCAAATGTCTCTAGCTGTCTGGTGCTTGATTAGTTTGGGGATAGATGGAGGTAATTTCATTCTCCTCAGGTGACTCATCGCTAGGTCACTTCAACCACCACACACACACACACACAGAGTGATGTTGAATGTTCATATTGGTGAGAAGTTAGTGCACCACGCTCAAAGCCACCTAGTGGTTATTACAAGTAAAAGTCATAACATGGTCCATCTGCTTTATGTCCCACATACTGTACAGTACAACAAATAAAGATTGTCACCAATAAAGACTGTGTGTGTGTATGCATACAAGTGTGTAATTACATTAAATCATAACCAACTGCGGCAGTGTCACTGTTTGTTTCACAACTGGTTCATAACATACACCATCCAGCTGCCATCATGCTCCACAGGATTACTTCATGTGATTTAACATTAAATCTCGCAATTAGTCCAGCTGTTGACAAAATTAAATTGTTCATGTGTCTTTTGTTAGATATGTTACTGGTCAACACCTGGAATTGCATGATGTATATTACAATGTAAATTTAGTTTGCTATAACCCCTGTAACGTTCCTTGAATGAAGAGGGGACACCGTAATGGTGCTCCACTGACTTATACTTTCCCTTTGTAAGTCTAAAAAATGAAGGTCATCTATCATAAGTTTGAGGACAAATCAGATTCCAAAATATCCAATTTAATTTGTTGACAATGAAAAGGTGAAATCTGTGCCACATGGTCAGAAAATAATTTTTTGTACCTCTGTGCATCAATCTCCTACCTGAATTGTCTCTCTTGGTAAATCTGGATGCTTTTTACCATTACAGTTGACAGAATGCTGGTGCTTCATACTTCATACTCGTGTATTAATCCTTACTGAATAGTCAAGCTGAATAGCTAATAGTTCCAGCTGCTAATGCATTCTGAAGGGTTTTGCTCACTGGCTTTTGCTTCTTTCTGAGTGAGGAAACTCTTTTATGTGAGCTGACAATTGGCTTATCATCAGGAAACATAAGACTTGACCCATGGGATTTGACCAGAGTGGAATGACGCATGTGACACACATCCTGTCCATTTGTTTTTTAGAACTAAGCCAGAATACATTTTTTG
>NC_136020.1:10388152-10400652 GCF_048128805.1 Centroberyx gerrardi
GGTACAGAGCATCAATCTGAATGTGAGAGACAAGAATCACAGGTGCTTTCTGCCAGAGTCATCATATGAGTTGTGAATGTGTAAAGCGGGGAGGCAGGAATAGACATGTGACCTCATTTTCCTAACCTTCATTCATCCAAGGAGGGTTGACTGAAATCAGATGCAACACCCTGCTGCACGCCCACACATTTACAAACATTTGCAGCTTGGATCTGCACAGTTCTACTGTCTTCTACTGTTGGACACTATGCTGCTTTGCTGAATTGATTGGGGGTTAACAGCACTTAACCCACAACCCTAACCCTAATAGTAGATTCAGGCATTCACTTTCCCAGCCAGTCAAAGATTCAAACTGGGGACATTCCAGTCACAAACCCGCTTCTCTTAACTCCTGGGCCACCACCTTGAGACAGTTTTCAACTAAAATTCATAGCCATTTCTGCAGCTGCTTGGTGAGAACCTTTTGGCATATTGTGACATACAGCAAACAGCAAATAAACATTGAAACCCATATAATAGTGGGTTGTTCCTTGCATCCTTCAATTGTTTTCCCTGTCTAACATGCATTATTCCAGTTTGCAGTGGCGATTTAAGCCACATCACATCTCAACAGTGAGGATGAAATGTGTGGCATGCTGCCATTTGCTCCCTTCTCTCTTCCTCCTACTCCCCACTCCTTAGTAATGTGACAAGTGATTGATCCCAAGGGGGAATTCTTTTCCTTTCCCCCCGCCACAGGGTCAGAGGTCAAAGGTCAGAGGGGGTGACACAGCAGGGTGGATGCTTTCTGACCCGAGTCCTCCTGTTGAACGGCTGTCTCTCTACTCACTATGATGCCCTGGTGCCCCAAAACACGACCTGCACACATATTGAACCCATGACTTTGGAATTATTAGCACAGCAGTCTCACCAACTGAGCCAACCGGCCAGCTCATACAACTCAGAAAACACCCTTACTCTTATCAGGTGACACCCATGCACACATTACTTTCCCAGATTATGCAAATTATTATTTATCTCCCTTTCATGTGCCCTTACGTCTCCTCACATCTACACACACACGCATACAAACACACTGCTGTGACTCTTACCCCGGAGGTTGCGTATGAAGTCCTCCAGCAGCATCTTGCGGTCTGGCTTGATGTTGGGACTGTACATATCGGTGTTGAGCAGGATGATGGCGAAGGCCAGGATGAAGATGGTGTCCGGGTTGTGGAACTGCTGCACCACGTCCGGGTTACACATGCAGTAGCGCTGGCTGTAAAGGAGCGAGGGAAGGAGTAATGAAGAGAAAGAGGTAGGGGAGGAGAATAATTACAGGGAAACGTGAAAAGGATAAAAGAGAGGAACGGTGGGTGGGGAAATGAATGAGGTAGAGGTGAAGGAGTAGATGTGGGGTAAGAGGTTTGGGGCAGACAGGCAAACGAAGGTGGAACGGAGACAGGAGGGGATGAGGGCGAATAGGGGGATGAATGAGAGCGGTGATAGATACGGGTCATGACAGAGGACAAAGACAAAGAGGAATGACAAAGAGGGAGGAAGAGAAAGACGGACAGTTTCATAAGAGCAATTTGAAAGTAATAGGTGAGTAAAGCGGGAGGTGACATTTGGAGGAGAATGGGTAAAAGAGAGGGAGGGAGTGATGGAGAACAAATAGAGAGAGATGAATTGGGAAAATATGAGGGACAGAAAGAAGAGAGGTAAAAATAATAGGAGAGGGGATGATTGACGGGAGAAAAAAGACAGAGGGGAGAGGAGGGAGGCGAGAAGGAGAGTTAGACTGTGTTAAAAGGCATTCGAAACAGAAGATTTAACCTTAAAAACTGTACACACAACATGGTCATAAAAATCATGACAGAAGCCACGCAAGAGCTACCAGCTAAAAGTTATGGTTGTAATTTTGCTTGTGGCGTCTTCCGTAGCTGTGAGCTGCCTCTCAGCAACAATTAACCAAATGAACCTCTCACTGGATGCCCCTTTGAAACAGCATGCCTCGTCCTGCTGGGCTGGATGGTTACAGGAGACATGCATCTAATAGACAACTAGGTGTGTATACTGTATATGCATTTGTGTGTCCGTGTGTGCGACAGAAACAAGTAACAAACCTCACCTCCCATGCCTCTTCATGATTTTCTACCTTCTTTTCATTGCATTGCTTATAAAATGATATTAAAAGTTGCGTTGTCCTGGAAACTTGTCATAGTTTGCAGACACAATCTGAATACCGAGGAAGGCCACTGAATATAAAGTCCCCAGCCACAGTCAGACGTTCTCCAACCTGTGTGAGTTTGGTGGTTGACACTGCTGGATTTATGCAGGTACTGTAGTTGAGCCGGAGAGAAGGAATATGAAGTTTGCAATATGAAATCCCTTACCTAGGCACTTCTCTAGTAAAGACGAGACAGAGGTCGGGCTCAGTGTGATGCAGTTCCCTATATACCGCCTTAAATATAAGAGAGACGGAGCAGGGAAATACTGCTGCGCTGTGTGGTTACTGAATCCATGAATCTAACAGATGTAGACACCTACTGTAGGTGTTTGTGTACCTGTGTGTTGCGTGTATGTGTGAATGTGTGTGTGTGTGTGTGCATTTGTAACAACAGGGAAAGTGGAGTGACTGTGCAAGCGCAGGGAGGAGAGATGGATGATGATTTCACAGCAAGCTCTTTGTCCTGTCTCTGTAAAGAGCATGAACTGTGAATACAGTATTGTTGCTCCAGGTTATGGGATTTATAATACAATAGTCCGACGTCTGCTGTGTATGAGAAAGAAGAGACAGCGATATACAGAATGAAAGACAAAGAGAGAGGGAGTGTGTGTGTGTGTGTGTGTGTGAACCTCTACTGTAGTGTAAACTGTAATTGTTACTTTAATTAGTCATAATTTCCACCTAGGGGCTGCAATCCCACTGAGCTGCATAATTGGAATCTATATTTTCGGATGCAATAAAGATACACACACACACACACACACACACACACACACACAGACTCATACACACATAGGTATACATACGTTCACACTTCATCATCCTCACACACACTTATTACATGCATTCTAACACCACAAAAGAAACTGTTAATGCCTTAGAAGATTATAAAAAGTAAACTGAACTCAGTTTGTGCACGTGTGTGTGTGTGTGTGTGTGTGTGTGTGTGTGTGTGTGTGTGTGCGTGTGTTTGCGGCATCTTCCGCTCTGCCTTCATATTTTTTTCAGCTGGATAATCACGGAGCTACACACAGATGTTTATTCACATCTCAGCGTCTGAAAGCCCTGAATCAACAGCAACCAATAATTATACCCTTGTCTGTGCATCCTAATGTAGCACCATGCAGTGAAAACCTCGATTCATCCTATTTTCCCTTTGTGTGCGCTCTTACTCGGCACAAAAAAGATGAAAAACAACAAACCAGAAAGGAGGGGGTGAAATGGCGTGTAATTCTGCTTGTTGAATGGATTTGGCAGTCTCAGCTTTTGGCATTTGATGCTGTTTACCAAACCAATTTTTTTTTTTTTGCTGTAGAGAATGCTGAAGATGTTGAAGAATCAACAGAATGTCATCCATAAATCATTACCCGCTGCATGAAGATGGATTTTAAGACAAGTTTATACTACTTAGGAGGTATATACCAAAACTTTTCTTTGCCTAAGAGGTAAAATATATAGGATAGTAGGACAGAACAAAGAACATATGGTGAGTGTATATTTTGATGCGACAGAATGAGAGTGAATAAGGAACTCTGCATACTGTTCCTCTACCCAATGATGCAGGCAGGAAAATATGAACTGAATATGTCTGTGGCATGGGAAACTGGCTGAATATATTTGTTCATTCATTAGTACACTGACGCAGCAGATACTGAGGCTGCTGGCTGCTTATTTTCACTTTTCTCCCTCTCTCTCTTTCACTGCTGCTTCGAATTCCCTTCACTTACTTCTGAGATTTCTTTCTCTCTCTCTCTCTCTCCCTCTCTCTCTCTCTCTCTCTCTCTCTCTCTCTCCCTCTCTGAGTGTTTGGAGGGATATCAAAGCCCAGGAGCAGGGGAGGCAGGCAGAGAGAGAGGGAGAGGCAGTGGCGGTTATGCAACGGTGGTTATTTATAAACCTTCCTCCCTCTATCCTTCCTCTCCTTCCTTCCTTTCCCATTTCCCGTCTCCTCACCCCCCCCCCCCCCCCCCCCCAACTCCCCCTCCCCCCTCCCTCCTGATAACATGCAGTGCCAGCCTGATGTCCAAACATTACCCGTGCCAACCTCTCTGCCCACTGACTATGACAATGCCACCGCTTTTCTCCTCATTGGGCACCTTGACAATTATGACAGGTGGCTGTAACTCAGGAGGGTCTGTGGAAAACAGTTAACATTAACACGCGGTGCCACAGCTGCACCGCAAATTGTCTCCCTGTCACAAATTGCGACCAGGAAATTACACGCTGCCTGGCTATTCAGATGGGCCTGCATTGACAACATTGACATGCAGCCAAGCAGAAGGAGAGAAGAAAACACAACTATGAGTGTGTGTGTGTGTGTGTGTGTGTGTGTGTGCGTGTGCGTGTGCGTGTGTCTGTCTGAAGTTTTTGCATGCATGGCTGTTGATTTTGTCTGGCTGAAACTGATCGTGCCAGCATGTCTGCATCTTCCCTCTTTAGCGTGTCTGTCTGGGATTCCTGCTGTGTCCAGAACGCTGCAGGAGCTGAGCTCACATCTCACACAGCAGCTCAAGAAAAAAAAGGAAAAAAAAAATGACAGAAAAACATCTCCATCTCCCACTCTGCCCTCAAAAATTTGCTATGCAGGCACGTTTGATTATCAATAAAGTGTAAAATGCATCTAAGGCAGGTAGTAGTCTGTTTGCCCCAGAGACAAATCTAGACTGACATCGTTTCATTTCAGTTTATACACCTGCTTGAATATCAACACCCCCAGTTATGTTACAACAATGATTCCAGCAGGAGAAGAAATGAAGGTTATTTTGAATAACCTACTACAATAAATATTAGAATCCAACTCCTTTTAGCATCTAATTCTCTCTCTGTGCAACAATATTCCCAGCCATTCATGCATTTGAAGTGTCAGACATGGTAGTACATGCATGTCCACTCACCAGCAATTGAATGGATAGTGATAACAAAGGAACCTGTGATACCTGTGACAATATTTGCACAATAAACCCACTCCCTCACAGCCGCCGTCGCTTAAGTAATTACCTGAAGGCCTCGATAAGTCGCTCCACCTTCTGGGCTTCCCCCTGCACACGGATGTGAGCCTGGAACTTCCTCAGCGCTTCGTCCAGCTCCATGCCTGAGAAGTCCATCTCATCCACCACACAGCTGGTCAGCAGAGAGGGGGACGAGATATGGGAAGAGGAAGGGGTAGGCGGCAGCAGAGTGAGGAAGAGGAAGATAAGGAAGCGTGGGAACGAGACGTTACACAGCGGTTGAGAGAGCAAGAGATGAAGAGGAAAGGACAGCAGAAGAGATACAGAAACATGGTGGGAAAGAGCAGGGTCGTGGTAGGTCGATGAAAGAAAGAAAGAAAAAAAATATATTAATAAACTGAACTTTCTCAGAAGTCCATACAGAGCCGGTTTAGCATTCATATCAGTGCACCGACATGATCGCGGCGGCAGCCCCTGCGGTGGTGGGATGGGTGGACCTGCGGATGGTGACTCATGATGAAAGATGAGGAAGTTTCACTCGTCGGCTTCGGGGTCGCGGCACCACTCTGCTTCCTGCAGGTATTAGCCACGCACGGACACCTGGGATAAGACTGGGCTGTCTATCTACTCTGTGCCACGACTGCCAAGACACACACACACACACACAGACAAAGACACACACACACACACATACAATCCCTCCGAGCAGAAAATCCTCCTATTACCTGACAACCCCAGCTTAATGACTTTAATTAAAAAAGCAAAATATCCTGTCCGATGAGTTCAGGGGGGATAAATACAACGTGGGCAAATTGGGAGGTGGAATGAGGTTTTGAAGTGAAAAGGTGACTTTGGAGATGAGTTGGGGGTTTTGAAAGTTTTCCCCGCTTTGATGTGAGATGTTCTGCCGAGGCACAAAACGGAATGATAATCGAACTATGAAATTAAAGTGGTTTTCACACTCCAAGCCTAACCTCACTCATTCCAGATAAACTTCATCTTTTCCTCTGTGATGCAAGTGTACAAGTGTCAGTCTATTGATGTTTATGGACAACACATTCAAAATGAAGGTCTCAAAATATGTATTGGTCATTTGCTAAAATACGTAGTTATGAAGACAATGCTTTTGCCTCTGATCTCTTCTGTTTATTAGACCTGAGTAGGAAACGCTGGAGTGAAGAAAGAACTGCAGTCGTAAGCATGGATGCACACATGTACACACACACACACACACACACACACACACACACACACACACACACACACACAACATTAAGATGGATTACTCTGAACAAAGTGAGTTAATGAGGTGAGTACTTGGCTGTGACACATGCTGCTCCAGCAGAAACGAGTCAGAGAGCTGAGTGTACACTACTGTCTGACACACTGTGTACCAGCACATAGGATCACAGAGAAACCTGATACTAAACCTTCTGAAATGGAGGGAGCCTAGTGCGCATAAGGAACCATTACTGTTATTACTACCACTATTACTACTACTACTGCCACTACTACCACTAGTATTACTACTACCACTATTAGTACTACTACCACTACTACTACTGCTACTACTACTACTGTCACTACTACCACTACTATTACTACTACCACTATTAGTACTACTACCACTACTACTACTGCTACTACTACTACTGCCACTACTACCACTAGTATTACTACTACCACTATTAGTACTACTACCACTACTACTACTACTACTACTACTACTACTACTGTCACTACTACCACTACTATTACTACTACCACTATTAGTACTACTACCACTACTACTACTACTACTACTACTACTGTCACTACTACCACTACTATTACTACTACCACTATTAGTACTACTACCACTACTACTATTACTACTACTACTACTGTCACTACTACCACTACTATTACTACTACCACTGTTAGTATTACTACTACCACTATTACTACTACTACTGCTGAGACTACTACCACTACTATTACTACTACCACTACTACTATTACTACTACTACTACTGTCACTACTACCACTACTATTACTACCACCACTATTAGTACTACTACTGCTGAGACTACTACCACTACTATTACTACTACCACTACTACTATTACTACTACTACTACTGTCACTACTACCACTACTATTACTACCACCACTATTAGTACTACTACTGCTGAGACTACTACCACTACTATTACTACTACCACTACTACTATTACTACTACTACTACTGTCACTACTACCACTACTATTACTACCACCACTATTAGTACTACTACTACTGTCACTACTACCACTACTATTACTACCACCACTATTACTACTACTACCGCTACTATTACTACCAGTACTGACACATATATCACTACTATTACCACTACCATTACTACTACTACTACCACCACTACTACTACTACTACTGTCACTACTACTACCACTATTACTATTGCCATTGTCATTACAACTACTACTACTACTTCCACCACCACTAACCATTACTGCTACTATCACCACTACTACAACTGTTATTATGTCTACTTACTACTACTACCATTACTACTACCACTACCACCACCACCACCACTACTACTATCAGTACAGCAACTACTACTACTACTACTACCATGTCTAACCTACTACTACTACTTCTACTACTACTAGTACTATCACTACTGCTACTACTACTACTACTAATGGTAATAATAATCATAACACCATTGGCTCTTAGCTTTATATTGTACAGACTTAAAATAAAACAAAGAATACACATTTCTTCCACCAGTGTTTGGATTTAGAGACTTAGGTTCTGCTGAGGCTAACAGCACACTATGACCCAAAGTTAAGCCAAATTTCCCTTCACTCAAGTCTCTTGACCACGTCCAGCCTCTCTGATCTCCCTCTTCATGACTCACCTCCTCCTCTCCGCCACCTCTCCATCTCCTTCCCCGGCTGTCACTCCTCGTTTATGTAATGTCAGTAGAGATGCTCTCTAGCCTAAGTGCATCAGTCCTTCCCATCCCCTCCCATCCCTCTACGCACTCAAACACAAGCACACACACACACACACGGGCAAACATGCACACATATGCGTACTGTTCACACACACTTATATGCATACACTCACTCACTTGATCAGTATACAGTACCTGGCAGGGAAACACACATCTGTCAGCGTAGCACTGCATAAGTCGCACATTTACAAAGCCATGGTGACAGGTACACACACATACACATGCAGAAAGAGACACAGCAGGCCAGATGGAACCATACTTTGTCAGCAGCCAATGAGTAGATGACAGGCTGAAAGAAGATCTCATTTTTCCTGGTAAACAAGTCTACTACATTATCAGTAAATGAGTCCGTGGAGTACCGCATTTCTGGGAACCCAAATCTATAACCACAATTTGGCTTAATTGACTTGCGACGTTTTAACTATTGTTATTTATGCTTGGAGAGATGCTGGAGAATGAGGCAGTACCAGCATTTCAGTGTGCACTAAGGAAGAGAGGGAGATTGAAGAGCGGAGGACACTGGCAGCTACTCTGTCTCACAGGAAAACCAGGGAAACACAAACACACAGACACACAGACACACACACACACACTCTCTATCCTCACACTCGGCTAAGTCAATGTTATCTCCATGAGTGATTTCCACATTAGACTGCGATCTCCCACCGGCTCTCCCGTGACTACACTTTGATCTGAAGTGCTCTCACACACTTTGCACACTCCTATCATGTTCCTCTTCAACATCACTTCCATAGCAAGCGCCGCTGTACGACTACTCTTCAGGAAAACGGGGAAAAATACATATATCTATATATCCCAATGCCACGTGCTCGGAATACTTCTGCATTATGAGCTGAGGTCCGAAGCCTTAAAAGCATATTCCTGTTCAGGTTGTATTCTGTACCCCGGCAGGTTCCACTTAAGAGAAAGGATATTAGATTAGGGCAACCTGGTGTGAACAGCTTGGGAGAGTGCTGTGTGGCGTATGCTTGACCTTGCAAGGACTCAGTGTGGGTTTTTTTTTTAAAGAGAGAAGAATAAAAGTGAGCTATACTTCCAGTTGATATGCAAATCAGTGAGGCAATCGGTGAATGGGAGAAGGTAATAGAATAAAAAAAAAAATTACTGAGATAAAATGAGGAAGGGGTTGAAAGAGGGAAACAACTGAGGAAAAGAGTGAGATAGAGGAAGAAAGACCTCTGCATTTTCAAAGAGAATAAAGAGAATCACACAATAATGACCTGGAACGAAACTTGCAGGGTGAACAGAGTCACATGTGTGTTCATGTGTGGGTGTTACAGTGTCTTCACATGCATGTGATAAGAAATACTTAAAAGAGGCATCCAGCCCATCTGTCCCGTTCTTCTAAACCCACTTGGGTTTATCCATTTTCTTGAAAGAACAGTGTTGAAAAAAAACATTGATCAATACTGGCTTTGAAAACAGCTTTGAACTACTTTTTAATCTTTTTCTTATATGTGTGTGTGTACACACGTGTGCACATGTATGTGTCTATGTGAGTCAGCGCTGTCAGCCGCAGAAGCTTGCATGCCGCCCTGGGTGTGCATAATACACTTTGAAAACAGAATCCTTTCCTCAAGGTCTATATTATAATGTATCAAACACTTCAGTCCTGATTGTATTGCTGCATAGGTAGAGCATGCTAGAGATTTATACAGAAATATACAGAGTATGTATAAAGTCAATGAAGTGTGTTTACCAAAACTATGTATGAAGAACATAGTATGGAAGTAAGTATGGAAACATGAGGCACTAATGTACCACCATAATAACCATTATATTAAACATAACCAGTTATGCTAATGACGCCATTAAGCTAATAAATTAGCAAATATTCTATGTCAACATACTTGTCTTCACTTAACACATGGGTGGTATTAATATGAACTCTGTATCTTAAAGTTATAGTATAGGAGTTATAGTAGTTTCAAGAATGTATTGTATAAATGTATGTATGTAATATGCAAATTCATGCAGCAAAAACCTAATCAGATCATCTACTCTATAGGGGGAACCAGTGGTGTAAGGATGAAGTTTCTATCATCTACTGTTCTGGAGTTATTGTGTTCACAAGAATGTGTCTACACACACAGAAAGACTCACAAACAGATGCTACCATGACAACACAATGTCTCGCATACCATGTACCATGGTGAAGGGGCATAAAACGTAAAATATATTCTATTGAAGTAATGAAATATGTCCTATGTTTCAAAATCTTTCACAGCACAATGGTCATCCTAATTGTTTTGACCTCCTGCTCTTAATTAATAATTCATATGATTTGATTTGCAACTTTGGAAAAGGCTAAGTAAGAAAATACTCACACATACAAATCACACATAAAAATCTCACACATACACTCAGCCACATTCCAACTCTGCCCATGCCACCCACCCACACACACACACACACACACACAGGAACTTCATCCCCTTCACCCCACCACATTTCCCTATGCTCCAAATAGAGAATAACATTTGAGCTACGTCAGTGGTGTAGATCTAATTAAAAGATGGCGGTGGCCAAAACCACAGAGGAAAAAGAAACAAATACCAAGCCTAGGCGCTAGCATCTTTATTTTCCTCCATTCTGCTGGGGTAGGCTATGAGTGCTCAAGAATAATAACTACAATATCAGACGAAAGCTAAATTGCTCTTTTTTTCTTAGTTCAATATTGTTGTCTAAGATTCATGTCAATACCAGAGCCACTCCGGGTTTGATATTAATGTGATGAAAGAAGCAGGGAAAGAAAAAAGGGCAGCAGATGAGGGCTTTTTCCCATCGTGGCAATACTGTATTTTTTCTTTGCCTCTGCAATTCTGTCTAGCAAGTCAAGCCAGATTTAGAATTTACATAATTACAATATCTTTTATTGTTACTGAAGAATTAGATCAGGGCTTATTCGTTGGATGGCACTTCAATTTCAGCTTGTTTACTATAATGAAAAATATAATGAAACTTCAATGTCTGTAAAATGCCAGCTTTGACATACAGCCGTATTAGTTGATAGATGACTTATAACTTACTTTTCACATTTAGATTTTAGTTGTATTCAGAAGTTTGATGTATTTATGGTTTTAAATCTGGCTCATGGCCGCTGTATATTGTCTAATAAAGCAGAAATGCCTTAGTCATGGTGGTGTAATGAATAGGGAGACTGTCCTTCAAGTGGAAGGCCTGGGTTGCAGCAAGCATCCACATCGCTGAAGTGTCCTTGAGCAAAACACTGAGCTCCAGGCATGCTGTCCTTTGACCTCCCTGTGGAACGAATTTCCCTATGGGGATCAACGGAGCATCAGCAAAAAGTTTAGGAAGTAATGTGCGAACTCACTCCAGGACGTCTCGGTTGAAGGGCTTCTTGCTGTTGCCCAGGAACTCTCCGATCATCTGTCGGCTCAGGCCTTTCCTCTGCAGCAGGAAGTGCGCCACACCTATGGGCGTGTCCGGGATGAAGCCCCGCGAGATCAGGAACTGAAGGCCCTTGTCCGGGTTTCTGAGAGAGACGAGGGAGGGGAGAAGGAAACAGACTGGATGAGTAAAAAGAGAAAGATTTTCAGCCTGCATGAATACCTTGGCAGTGTTTTAAACCTGCACAGCTGCAATATTATATCCTCAATATTGGTAGTAGTAGTGTGACATACTGTGGAAGCCTCTTACTGTGAGGAATTACAGATGATTTGCTCTTTAACATACTTAACCGCAATTAGCAGCAGTACCAAGTCCATTTGTTCAGCAGCACAGTATCTATGGCCAGGTAAGTGTACTACACACGCAAACTACGCTCTCTATTTCAAAGTGGAACTACAGCCATTAATTTTTTGGGGGGTAATGGCTGCAGAGAGAGAGCATTAAGGGCCATAAAAATAAACAATAAAAAATGATGCATTGCGGTAATGAGGTTCTTGAAATGAAAATCAGTAGGCCGGGCGCTTGTTGTGCGCACCGGCTCGGTGTAGGTGGAGACTGTTAAAAATGATAAAACACATAGGGCGGAATCTCATCTGTATTCATTCCCGCGTTGAATTATAACATTCATTAACAACTACTAAACAGCTTGACACACTGCTAAACTCAGAAGATGCTCCCAGAATCACAATGGCTGATTTGGGATGCAGTTCTATAAACCCCCTGTTTATATGCACAAACTCAGAAACGTTCTTACCAAGTAGACCTGGATTGGTCTGAGATTAGCAGTCAGTATTGTTTGTATGCTTCGGTTTTTATGTGTGGGTTAGTCCAGGCATGTGTGCATGTGTGCTTAAACACACACATACACACACACATTTGTGGTCGTATCTGTCTACATGCGT
>NC_136020.1:11040652-11105652 GCF_048128805.1 Centroberyx gerrardi
TTTTACTGTGCGTTCCCAGCTTTTGTAAGTTGACAAATCATAGCAATATGCTGTTTTGTTGTGTCTGCATACATGTGTTTTTGGCTGTGGTGCAGAATATTTATGATATTATACGATTTTGTTCTGTATATATGTGTGAGTGTTCTCGGGTATTGTTTGTTAACAACGTACAGCAGTCCTTCTGTCAAAGCGCCATACCAAATGAATATTATATTGCCTGTCATTCATTGCTTATGATAACACACTTGCAGAGTGCAATAACACTGCGTTTTTATGACATGTATTCATGCATGCATAATTGCAGAATTCATAGCTTTTTCCATCAGACTTGGAAGACAGTGATCAATTTAAAATGTAAATGTGTTCCCTGTGCATTCAATCAATTAACAGTGAAAATAACATTTGTGAGTAATTTAATCTTTTCTCCTCCAATTCCATCCTCCTCGCATTATTATTGTTGTTCATCATGTATCTGCTGTTCACTGTTTGTGTGTCCTTATGCTTCTGTCATCATAACTATCCTCCCCATCAAGAATACAATGGTCTGTTTCAGGGTCAAAGGCCATGGTTATGGTAATATGTATGTATTTATTTATTCAGTGAAGATTTGCTTAACACACATGTACTTTTTGTTCATACAGTTCCACAAACTCACACCTGGAAGCTGCCCAGCATGTTAGTCTTTGAATGTTTTATGTAATGTATTCAGACGCATGTCAAACTGATCTAAAATGACATCATCTCTTACATACAGTATGTAGTTTACAGTACATCTATTACAAAGACGGTTCACTGCAGGTCACAGGACTCAAGATAAACTCATGACGTGCAAAAACATCCTTAGAAATGCTCAAAATATTATTCAATTTAGCCAAGAATACCAGGGCAGATAAACATCACAAGACAAGAATTTCTGAAGAAGCAGACCTGGAAAACATAGCTATCATGGAAAGAGGATATAGTAGACATACGCACACACACACACACTCACACACACACACACACACACACACACATAAATGAATGTGGCCGATGGATGCATTCCAAAGGGGAAGTGGAAAGAGGAATGCGGACAGAATGTAATGTGGAACGGTGCCAGTGAGATATTGTGCTGAAAGCTCCTGGTCAAGTTGATGAAAGATAGATAGATAGATTTCATCCACAGGCCAGAGCAATGGCTTCCCAGAACCGTCTTTGAGTGTGTGTGTGTGTGTGTGTGTGTGTGTGTGTGTGTGTGTGTGTGTGTGTGTGTGTGTGTGTGTGTGTGTGTGTGTAAGGGAAGGAGAAAGACAGAGAGAGAGACAGAGTGAAATACAAGTGCTCTCTCACACTGGACAGTCTGGCTTGGTCCTTATCGGTCTACCTCGGCTTGGGAAACAGACGAAGACGCCGTTATCATTTCCATGGCGGCATAGAGGACCGAGACAGAGAGACGAAGAAAGAAAGACGAAGAGACAGAAACAGGAAGAAAAAGAAAGATACAGTACATGACTACACACCGGGTAAAAAAACACAAAGACAAAGACAGAGTGTCTCGAAGTGGAACGGGGTATCAACAGAGGAACTGTGTCGCCCCTGTGGCCCCGATTCTATTATATCACTTTATTTTTGATAGTATTGACACTTCGGTCCCCAACCCCCTGACCATCTGCAGTGCCCATCCCAATGGAAGAGCTGAATTCTGGGGGGACTGGGTGGGGGGGCGGGGTAAGTCTGGATCTCCATGGACATGAGCTTGGATCTCTGGAGAGATGGCTGGCAAAACACCGTCTCACCTGGCCCTGACACACACACACACACACACACACACACACACACACACGCACACAACCAAACGGACAGACAGACAGGCAGCTGCTAGCCTGATAGGGAGGCTGGATAGAGATGATACATGGATGAATACACACACACATGACATGATGGAATAAATACGGAAAAACACAAGCACCCACATCTACACAAAAGCGGAGAAAGTCATCAATATGCAAACTAACTAATTATATGACTGAGCAACATATTCAGCTCACCCATCCACCCACCCTCCCACACACACCCACACACACACACAATAGATATACAGAAATGTCAGCTTCAATATAATTTACTATCCAGCAGCTCACGACAGAGACAGAAAATTGAAAACGTATTTACAATCCAAATCAATGGGATATCAGAGTGCCATTCATTGCGTCCATACGGCGCATAAAACTTCATTAACTTAGCGACATGCTAATAGATTCTCCACCAAAATGAGATATCATGGATGAGGCTGACATATCCAGTGTTTCAGTGTGATTTAAACCAGGGAGGAATCGGCCTTTGAGAGACTGTAGGGAATGAGTGGACACTTTTATGAAGATGGACACACTAAATCCGGCATCGCCATTGGCAGCTCATAAATATTATCATCCCTGGGATAGAAATGACTTGTAAATTGACCATAAAGCGGATATATACACATTTGTATGCGTGATTTAGCAGCCTGCCGTATTGAGGGATATACTGTAACAGATGTGTGATGAATGTCTATTATGTGGGTGATACAGTGTGTGTGTGGGGTGTGTGTGTGTGGTGTGTGTATTGGGGCTTGCGGGGTAAAGGGGAAGACCCCAGGGAACAGTGCACCACTGTGGGGTGGTCTCTGTATCCCAACAGGCTTAAGATAAACCATGTACAGCTGTGTTTAAAGGGGTTCACTGAGTTAATTCAAAAGGACACAGAGAAGCAATGCAGGCTTATGTGTAGACACACACACACATACACACACACCCACACCCATGCACACTGATGCAGGAAAGACGAGGAGAGCTGCTGAAATAACACTGCGCCAGCTGGCAAAAGGATACACACAGACACACAGAGACACACACGCACCTCCCTCCAACCCACTTGACTGCATATAAAAGGAGGCTTCATCAAAGCTATTCATGTTGCCTCAATAAGTCATCATCTCATTTGCAAGACAAATGGGGAAGTCAGATTGGTCAGTGCATTCTAATAAAGACCCAAGCACAGAGCTAACATCCTCCTCTCTCTCTCCCTCTGCCCTATCAGAAGCAGGCGTTTGCACAGTGGGACCAATTTTACTGAACTCTTGATACAGCCACTTCCCCATCTAACATTCACATCTATAATTAGAAACCCATGTAGCATTGACATGGGAGGTCATGTTGTCCTTATGTCATGTAAATGACTATGTACTCTGAGCTCTGTGAGTTGTCAGTATGTCTCTGCACCAAGCCAAATGTCTGTACATTTAATTCAGATGGTGATTTAGGAGATTCAGATTCTGGCAAACTCATAAGATTAAGAGGTTTGTTGTATATGGTCCAAAAGAGAAGATGAGCATTTGAGTTCTTTTAACTGACTTTAACATGAACTTACATAACTACAAAGCTTGCTTGCATCAACTCACAACAGCAGAGAAAAAAAGGCAAAAAAACAAACAAAACAGATTTCCTTCCAAACCATTTATTTTTAAATATTAAGTGAACTAAATGTAAACTTCTTCTGGTATTGTTGTTTACCTGTCATGATGATAGCTGTGTCGGCTCGAACATATTTTGCTGTCTCAGCTGTCAGCAGAACTTCATGCTAACCGACCTTAAGAGAGACTGGCAGCAATGCTATATAGTGAGTTGTTTTTTAGACCAGAGACAACAATGGAAATAAAGGTCTTTTTATGTCATCCATGAGATGCATGTAAGTTTCAATGTGATTGTGCAATAAAGTAAACAAACAAACAAACAAAACCTCTATCCTGCAAGTACCTGGATGCCTTGTGTGTATGTTTAAGCTATAACAGACATAAATGTGTGTCCTTGGATGGAGTAAATCCAGGCTCATGCAGCATACAGATAGGATGGAAGCCTTATGATAAAACATGATTATACAGACCCATTATCATTTGGTCCAAGCATGTTTGACCTATACATGGATCAGTCACCTTAACATTAATTCCACAAGGTCGTGTGATCGGGACCCTTCATTGAATGTCTGTTGTCTCTGTAGATTGCAGCCCTATTGATTTGCTGTGCTTTCAAACCTATCTGATATTGGGATCCACAGACTGTTGATTTAGCTCTGTGGTTGCATTGAATCATTAAATGAAGCCAATAGATTGCTTGATTTCTATTCTATGCAATTTTCATCTTTCAGATGAATCCTTAGAGTCTGTCATGAGGACCAAAGTATAATAAATGAACACATGGATCTGAAACATGCTCAGATCAATGGCTTGTCATAGATATTTGGCTGCACCCTAACCCCTCCACACACACACAGTTATTGTTGCTTTATTGTGTGTGGATTGATTTACAATGGCCCAGTGTTCCTCAGAGGTGACTTTGCGCTCTTGGCCTTACAACCTCTTTATTTCCTTACATGTCAGATGTTCTTATCATATTAGAGGGCATTGGTTTACACTTGGTGAAAAATATGGAAATAGTTGTTACATGGGCAAAGGAAAGAGGCAGCAATATGTGCATATTTATATTTGCATCTATTCCCATTGCAAGGTAAGCTACAATCTAACCCCCCCCCACACACACACACACACACACATACACACACACACACAAAACACTGACAACATTGATAACAGCCTACATTATTCCGCTGCTTTCTTGTTTTATCACTGAGAGTCATGCCTGTTTGTTATTCCATTAAGACTGATGAAATATGATATACATGGTGTTCATACTTTGCTGCACTCAGACAATTTATCAATTTCCTAACTCACTATAATACTCATATAATATCCCTGTAGAGACTTATACTGTGTCTATGTTACTGAATAGTGAGTTTATAGTGACCATGGTATCACTGTAATATTCCTACAATATTCCTATAGGGATTTATATTGACCTTATCGTACTTTTTATATTATACTGCAGCACTATTTGGTGCTGAGGTATATTTGAGGTATATTTTTTGACCTATCTTAGCTTCATGACATTTACATTTTTGCTGTGATATTTGTACAGTATTTGTAGGCTATAGTGTCCTTGTAAAAGTTATTATAGGATTATGCTATTATAGTTCTTATCTTCGCAAGGTTTAAAGTAAATTACTGCTTAAAGTCAACTGAAAAGACAAGTGACAGATTTAAGTGAATATTGTGGTTATAAAGCACTGTAGAACTATATGCATTCTGTCTTGGTTTGGGTTTGAAAGTTGTTTTGGCCTGTAGGTGGGGCTCTGATGCAGTGTTTCAAAGCGAGGGAGCCTCTGGAAGTGAGAGCTGCACTGGGAGGGAGGGAGAGACGATGCTGCAGCAAGACACACACACACACACACACACACACACACAGACACTCTCTCTCTCTCTCTCTCTCTCTCTCTCTCTCTCTCTCTCTCAGAGTTCCGAGGTAGCGACTGTAAATGGTCAGGGGGCGCACACTCTTAATCTATTCTGTGAATTGACTGGAATCAATTTTATGAACTTGTATGTTTTTAATAAGTTGCTTTCATTGACCTCATCCTTGATCAGTATCAAGCCCATTGCTTTCATTGACTAGTTGGCTAAATACTGAGACTATTTAACGATCAACAATACACTGGTCATTTTAAGTTATTTGTATTAAGTTACGTTGTCTTGATTGGTTTGTTTTATTTATTTATTTATTTTTATATTGATTTTTACATAACCGTGAATAAGGAGTAGTATTTCATAAAATATATTATTCATGCTCCCCCACACTGGTTCACCTCCTTGAAGACATGATTACATAATTAGGCTTTTAGAATATTAATTGCATAAAACGTATGGGGGTGCACTGCTACAGCATGTAAAAGATCATCAAAGAACAAAAATGCAGATTGTTAATCCCCTAAAAGTATGCAAGTGTCGTAATTATGTTGCCATGTTGCCTAATCTCTATCTTCAAATGATCCTCCGATTAGATATTCAAATCCGATGATCTGATCATTTCACCCCGGTATTGTAGCCTATTTGTGTAAATTCCCCCTTGGCATTGCCAAATCCCTTCCACACCGGGATGAATGCATTACATAAACATTGGAAACATATTCGCCCGTCTGCAGGGCTCTCTGTATAACTCACTGCAAACATAGCCTACCTATTTTAACAAGTCATATTTAGTCTCATAGCTACTCACTCTTAAATTCATATTTTTCTTAAAACAAGCGAAAGAACTGCCAGAGGGGCATGACAATTTTACTTGCAAATCAACTTGTTTAAATATTTTTTTGAATTGTCATTTTCTTGTTACTGGTGGAGTGATATACGTTGTCTCAAGATAGTGACACTTAAAAAATTCATGAAACAAGTGAGGCTGCATTGGAAACAAGTGGAATCATCTCACCCCCACTGGCAGCATTTTTCACTCCTTATAAAGAAAACAGGATCTTAGGAGACTAAATGGCTTGTAAGATGGACATTGTTTTGCAGTGTTCCCATTCATGCGCCCTGAGCCTCTTCAGATAGCTGACGGGGATTTTTTTTTTCTTCTTCTTACAATTAACCCAATCGCAGCCCCCCCCCAGACCCGACATGTCACTGCGGGCGAGTCAGGAGGAGGCTTGGTAAAACAAGACAGTCGCCTCCCGCGCCCCGGCAAAGCGCCATCGACTCCAATCCCTGCCCAGTCTCTGGATCCACTGCGAAGCCGCAAACTCAGGCAGCGCACCTCTCTCTCTCTCTCTCTTTCCCTCCCTCCCTCACTCCCTCTCTCTGTTTCGCACTCCGCCGCAGCACCCACAGCGCCTCAGTTGAGCAGGAGCACCGCACTGAGTCACATCTATACACACACACACACTCTTTACACACACACACCCGCGCGCGCGCACACACACACACACACACTCACACAAACACAGCCTCCTGCGGTATCCCATACGGCGCAGCGGCTTTTTCAACGGCATACCAAGTGCGTCCTCGCCGGGGGATGGGAGGTGCTCCTGCCGGGTCTCAGAGCGCTCGGAGCGGCGTAGTAGCTGAACAGGGTCCCGCTGATCGGGGGATGCTGCTGGGAGTCTGTTGCTGTTTCTTTTCCCGTGCAGGAATCGCCTCGCTTGTGAACTAATTACGCCTCTGCCGGGGATTTAAAGTGGAAAAACCCTTGGATCAGGATATCGCAACATTTATTTATAGGCATTTCCCATTTTTGGGGGGAGTAACAGGAGTTGGGGATTGCTCTGGACGTGCCTCTTATATCCGCAGTGTCGATGCGGCTGCGGCTGTGAAGTGATATCTGCATAGATTACAGGTAAGGAAAGAGGCTTGCCACGCCGTGAGTACCCACATCAAGGACTGTCATTTTAGGGTGTTTTGGTGTCATTTTGGCCAGTTTTTTTGGGTGTGAGGTTGCCACTGCGCCAGCCAGGTGAAGGGAGGCGTGTTGCACCTGTTCTCTCTGCGCCATGCCCGCTCTGCGCACTTTGGCGATCGGTCTGTTTTCAGTCTGAGTCTATTTGGATAGTACAGCTTGGAGAGAAATGCAGAAAGATTTTAATGACAGATCAGTTCTCTGCATTTGTGCCCTATAGTCACCGGGTTCCCCTCCGCTTGGCGCTTCTTATCACTCATGCCCTTCATCCACTCTGAGCCAGAAAGCCCTACGTGTCCAAATTGCGTTTGTGCGTCTTGCAGCGTTCAACTCTGAAGGTAAAAAAAGAAAGATTTGCCGGGGATTCCGCGTCGGATTTACGCAGTGCCTTCGGGGAAAAACCTCCTCACCCATACGTGGGACTATAGTGGTGTGCGACACATTGTAGACTATTGGTCTGTTTGGCATTTCACACACGGCTCAGCTCTATAGCACGGAAATTGGCTAAACAACCAGATATTCTGCTGCACACAGAAAAAGGAGGATTCTTACAGGGTTCTTCGGTAATGACTCAAAGAACCACTATCAGAATGAAGGATCCGGGACTGAAGAACTTGGAGCATTTCATGCATCCTTAGAGTTTATCATAGCACCATAAAGGTTCCTTGTAAAACCGTTTGAGCATGGTGTTATGAAGAACCTTTCTAAACGGGTTCTTTATAGCACCAACGAGGGTTACGCTGTTGCACGAGCCCGATAAATGATTTTCTCTCGTTTTGACAAGAGAAAATACGCTTAAACTTACTTAAACACCTTTCTGTAATGAGTGTAGATGTATAATTTATATTTTTAGATCTCACAACTCCAGCTCAAAATGCAGCCGAACAGGCGCCAAGTGCTCGCTGTGTTTTCAAGAGTCAGTCTACTGTACAGTGTAATTCGTGGAAAATGCACGTTGCATCATGCAAAATTAATTGTAACCTTAAATGGCACCTTATGGCTTCCCGGACGGGATCGCTGGGATGCGCCACAGCCTGCACTCAAAGTGTTTGAACTTGACCGATGTAGCGTAGACACAGCGCCCCAGGAATGACTTGATGTTAGGGCGACTCAAGTTAAGTTCCCAAACAGAAAACACTGTAATATTCCTACAGGGATTTATAGTGTGCCTGTGATACAGTAGTGAGTTTATAGTGACCTTATCGTACTTCATGGTATTTTATCTCCTGTGATATCACTATCATATTCCTATATTCCTATAGGGACACAGCGTTGCTAGGATAAACTTAGGGTCATAGAGTTTTTTTCCCCCCGTAAGGGTTCATTGAATAATACATTGTTGCAATGTTGGAGGATTTCTGCTTTGATGCTGCAGTACAAAAAGGGCATTTTTCACCGTTGTGTCCAAACACTCTCACACACACTCACTCCTTCATAAATGTCTTTCAAGTCCAGCTTTATTGTATATCGACTAGGTTATGAATCTAGTTTGATGTTGTACGTCTAAATGTGTTCAGTTCAGAATACTGAATTACAGATTAGTGGTAAACTTGAACAATTAATTTAGAGGCAGGTTATGGGGCACTGCTGAATTGCCATAAAACAACCTTGGTGACTTTCATTTACCCAATACCAATAGGCTGTAGGTGTAGTTGAATGGGAAACATTCATAGAGATATCACCTTCCTCTTGATTGTTCCGCACTGTCCCCTGTGTTGGAGTCCTAGCGCACAGAGTAAGCCAAGAGATTTGTTGAACTGATCACTTAGCTCTGAAGATGGGCAATTTTTCCCATAGTTATGACCAACAGTAATGATGCATATGTTCTGTATAGCCTACTTTGTTTCCCATACATTGATTTTTGTCCCCCATTCCTGTAGGCGAGGTTATTCATCCCCTTTGCCTCAAAAAGTTGGCTGTGGATCATTTCCTGGCTTCAGTGTCATCTATACTTGAAAGGGAAGGGCTGTCGGAGCTAGATCTGATTTCCAGGCATTCAGGCAGGGAGGAGTGCGACAGCGCAGGCTCCTTAGTACACAGCTCTGCCTCAGCTGTGTAGTGCGATGTAGGTCCTTGACTCCGAATGCGGCTTTACACTTCGTCTCCCTCCTCTCTCTCCCGCTCCACCGCTCTCCCCTTCCTCACCTCCCTCCCTCCCTCTCGTGTGCCTCATGCACAGAAAGCAGCTGCTTCAGCCTATACAAAATGCAGAGCCGTAGTACAGCAGTCACACTGAGTGCTGTGAGCCCCTCTCCCTCTATCCACCTGCACTCCACACTCAATGCATCAATTCAGTCTCACCCTACCAAACCCTATTTGATATCGCACCATACTTAATGTACACAATTGTGTTTCTTGTTACGCAGATGCTATATACATCTTAGAAACACAGTGATTAGTATACATAGTGAGTAGTGTGTGTGTGTGTGTGTGATGATCCCACCAAAAGGGATGCTTGTGTTTAGTGCTCAACGGAGTGTGGCTGAAGGGAGGGGGCTATATGCCGGAGAAACCATGAGGGGCAGTGTGGCTACACAGGCCTGTGCAGCGCTTAGATTGATCCCATTCATTGACATCAGTAGTGATTTTGTTTTAACAGTGCAGTACTTTTACTGGATAGCACATGTATCAAATATTACCATAGCAGAGATTAACAGTGTATTTATAGCATTTATGTATATTCACACGTGTTATAGGGTCACTTGAAAAATACATTTTGTGATTATTGGTTTTCATGCCAGATGCATACAGTCAGTTGTTGCATTTTGAGAAGCTGCAGTTGCATCAAAGTCACTGTGAGGGTTCTTTACTGTAATAGACAGCTGAAAAGAAAGTTTTAATAGTGAGGTATTGCTGATTGACTCATCATTCATTAGCTGCCATTGAAATGTGTGTATCCGGGGGATGGTGGGGTAAAGGAGAGCAGCTCGCCCATAGGGCGAGGTGGCTCTACCTGCAGGCTGCTGGAGTTCCTCTGCCTGATTGTGTGCATTTGTGTGTGTGTGTGTGTGTGTGTGTGTGGATGTTAGTATGTGTCTGTCCTTGTTTCTTAGTGTTTGAGTTTGTGCACTTGTCTTGTTATGTGTGTGTGTGTGTGTGTGTGTGTGTGTGTGTGTGTATTCTCTTGCCGTCACTGTCTCAAGGGGAAAAACATTTAGTCCCAGCACAGTTTGATAATCCTATCTCATCTCTGTCTCGCCCCCTCGTCCCTTCACCACATTCCAACTCAAAGCTGGAGTCTTCGAGTCTGTAAGGGCACTTGGCTCTATTCTTTCTCCCTCCCTCCTTCCCTCACTCCCTCACTCCCTCTGTGCTGTCCATCACAGCCTGCCTATAGGAATTGGAACAGCAGCCTTTATCGGCCTGTAAGCACCTCGCATTGACATACTACCCTCTGTCTGTCGGCCAATGTTACGGCTACAAGGCTGGAGTTTGGACCCAGAGAGCGCGGCCTTGTCAATATTATGGCTCGCTAATGGATAAACTCTCACTCCAACCTTGGCAGTACAGACATTTATTACATTTTGGGGGTGGTGCAGTTACAAGAATAAGCTCCATAGAAAATCTACGCAGCGTTTTTATGTCAAGGAGGGAATTATGAATCAATGTGAATGGGAAATCATATAGAGATTCTCTGTAGTGATATAAATGCCTTGTAGCAGTAAAGGCGAGAATCAGCGGAAGTGTGTGTGTGTGTGTGAGTGAATGATGCGTCTGTGACTGGCCTGGCTCAGCCCTATGTGAATACTCTCGGGCCAGAGAGACGTGTCGTCATGTCAAGCTGAATGATGTGTCTGTGGATGGGACCTGAATGGAGCTCTCTGTTTGTTCTCGCTCTCTTTTTCTGTGTGTGTGTGTGTGTGTCTCATTCTCTCTCTGTTGCTCTCTTTCTCACTTAATCACGCACACGCACGCACACACACACACACACACAAACACACACCCCCTTCTGGGCTGTGAGAGGACTACCAGACACAGGCTAGTGTCCAATTAGACCCCCTCCTCGCCCTGCCACCAAACACCACAGAGAAGATGGCCAATTGTGTTTCCTCTGTGTCACCAAGTGTTCCTCCCAGCATAATCTGTCTCCCATATTTCGGGACAGTCAGACAGAAAATTCTTTAACAATTGCTCTGGAGCTAAAATAAAATTGGATTTGTAACTTTTGGGAGTTTTTTTCCCCCAGCCTCCACAATTGAATGTAGAGTATTTTGGTTTACTTTGTTTGGATAGATGAAGAGCGGCATGGGTGTTAGGTTGAGAGCTTTGAACAATTCGTAATTGAAGTTAAATTTTGGAAGTATAAGCCTATTTTCTATTAGTTGGCTTGGACCTTTGCCTGCCACATAAAACCTCCATGTTTGTTATCTTGTTTCTCTACAGACTTGAGCCTATAGTGTGTAGGAGGTTTCAAACGTATTGTACGATATAAGATTAGGACTCTATTATGTTTTAGTTGACACTCCATTAGAAAGATAGTATCAGTGACTGACGGCTTGATGGTTTTGATCTAAATTCCAATTTAGGAAGGGGGGAGGATTCCATGCTACATTAAGAGAGTAATTGCTTACAAGTATGTAATTAACCCTTTGGTAATGCACCGCAGAGCTGCATATTGATGTTTGCCAGAGCAATGACAGCAGAGATCTGAAGTGAGGATCTCCAAACAATAGGCACAGTGAATTCTATGGGGAGAAATCAATACGCGTCACAGCGTACAAGTTAATGAGAACCTTTGTTCTCCTCTGAATTGGTTTACTCAGCATATGTGTGATGCCTACAGAGGAGATATATATTTGTGTGTGTGTGTGTGCGTGCGTGTGTGTGCAGTGCACACTCCCCGCTGTTCAGAACTTCTTTTTTCATCTTGGCAGCCAGAGTCCTATTAAGCCGTCACGTGCTTTTATAATGGGGACCAATACATGTACATACTATATCACAGTCGCACCACTTTCATTTCCTCCCTCCAGCTTTCTCTCATGCTTCCTTTCATCTTTTTCTCAATTCTTCCCTCTCTGACTGTTTCTGCCTCCAGCTCTCTCCTCCCCTATCTCTCTGCCTCACTCTTAAGCTGCCAAGCACATAACTTTATCTGTGTGTGTGTGTTTGTGTGGGGTCGGGCAAAAAAACCCTACTGTTGTGACATTGGAATGACCTATGAGGAGGGAAATGAAGCGAGAGGGAGACAAGGAGCGTAGCTGTTTTAGATGGGAATCAAGGAGACATGGAAAGTCACCAACATACCACTAGGTTTGCCAGACTGCTGCTTTTGATAAGACCATATTAGGCGTTTCTCCCAGGTCTCTATGATTCATACGGAGCCGTGAGTCTGATATATAAACAGCTCTCTTTGATGCAGCGGCAGATGACACGCTGTGGCATATTGGCTCTTATGTTTGCGTGTGCCAAGCCGAGCATGACAAGCAATAAATTAGTTTTGTTTCAGATGCATGAAATGATGAGAAAATTGCAGACGGTCTTAGGGCATTTTTTTTTCTCTCTCTCTCTCTCTCATTTGCTCTCGCGCCGACGCCTTAAGTCCACGCAAGGATTAGGCCCCTAATTCTGTTTTCATCCTGCCTGTCGCAAAGAAGCATGGGTATGCATGCTTAAGTATGTGCACATGCGCCGGCACACACACACACACACTCACACACACACACACACAGATTCTGTGTTATTAATCCATATCAAGCAACACCTCGGAGCTCTCAATCTCTATCGTAAAAACCTCACTCCCAACACATCAACCATGCGTTTATATGACCTGTAATTCATCCAATAGGAGCTCCTGCTCCTGTTCGCACCATGGCCTCGGAGCACTTTTAACCCCTTGGCTATTTTCTCATCACTCCATACCTTCAATATCAATGCACTCTTCCATTCTTTATGAGTGAGATTGCAGGTAGTGAACCGTGCTCTGATAGTATGCTGCTGAGGCATGCAGCTATAATGGATTTCAATGTGTTGTAATAGTATATGAATCATTAGAAGCTTATGTCAGGATTACTGCAAGTTATGCGTCTGAAGCAATTACCTTATCGCAGCTGGAAGTCTGGGTGTTGGATGTAAGGCATTATGAGGTATTCCATATGTATAGTAAATACTGTACTGAATGGAATCAAAATGAATGTCTTTATATTGTAGGCAAGTGGTTTAAGTCTAACTTGTATGATGAGACCAAATTTCCTGACCTATCGAATTATAAAGTTCTATTAGTGCCTGACTTTTTTCGTCAAAACTGAGTTAGTCACATAAACCTATTCTGTGAGTGCCTTTTGAAAAGGATTATTTTTGAGTCTGTAATTTCAAAAACAATGGGCCCATCTCCATTTAACTTAATGGATGCTGAAAACTTCGAAGCTCAATATCTCAAAATGATCCTGAAGGCAGATGGAACTCTATAATTCTACGCTCATGCAATAGCTATATCAGTATTTAGTGTAGCGCTACTTAAATTGCCATATCAAATGACTACATTATATTAGATTTTAAATAGGTTGCCTTTATTGAAGTGTAGTGCGGCTATAATTGCTAAGTGGTGGCAGCCTCCTATGGGTCTTCTTACGTAGTCCTGACAGGATATCAAATATACTCACAATGTGATTACTGTATCTTTACCGTATAACATCGTTACGTAGGAGGAGGGGAAACCAGCAGATGACCAGAGGATTTATGGATAATGGCATGTCTTACCAGTCCCCCCCCCCCCCCCACAAACGCTCTCTCTCTCTCTGTCTGTCTCTCTCTCTCTCTCTCTTGCCCCCTCACTCACTTATTTCCTATATACGCTGTGTCTGTGGTGTCAGGAGGCATCAGTATGCAGTGTTACCACAGTAATTGTGACACAGCGGGCTCAGGAAAGACCCCCGCTGAGCTGAAGCCAGAGGGTGGGGGGATCTGCTTTACTGCAATACCCTCCCCAGCCCCCCCCACCCCACCTTCTCCCTCCTCCCCCTCCCCTCAGGGTATATCATAGTCTAGCAGCATAATGTTGCGGATGTTACAGAGAGATTTAACAAGGCTTACACTGGGTATTTTCATGTTATTCATCTCTGTGTGCTACTCCCATTTGAGTTTGGGATTTCGCCTTTTCTTGAGTAAATTTTTTTTTTTTCCGTTGATGGGATTTGGAATAGCTTGCGTCTGTGCGAATGCGGTGTTGCCTGATTGACTCTTAGCCAGGGCCCAACTCTCGCCAAGAAGTTTTTTGCTCTCCTGGAATAAAACAAGCGTTTCACTTGTGATTCTGGTTAAGCCTGGGACTTTTCATCATTGCCGGGTATTGATTTTCAATCGCTGTGATTAAACTTGCCAGGAAAGGTGTGACTGCACCAGAATGTGAATGTTTGGGAGCTCACCCCAGGAATTTGCTCTCAAACCTCTCGTTCTCTTCCCAAACTGGTGAATCATTGCTAATCGGAAGGGCTTGTTTACTCACACATGATATCATCCTTCAACTCTGACACAGATGTTTGATTTGTGTCATCCTTTCTCTCTCTCTCTCCCCCCCTCCGTTTTGAAGGTTGTTGGGATAGAGATCCATATGAAATGCACTTTGAGGACTTGCTGCATATTGCATTCTCAAGCGTGCATTCATGTGTGGCTCAGAGTGTGGAGAGGATCTATTAAATCTTTCCACTATAGTGACACACACCATCCCTACCTGCCGCCCACGCAACTAACTGTGTTCCTATGGCAACATGATTTGTCAACTGAGAACCCCTCTGCAGACATTGTCTTCAGTGCTGTCCCTGCCTTGAAGTATACCAGGAGGCACTGAAGAGACATGATCGGTTGATATTGAGAAGGACTTTTGACCTTTCACATGATAGTAAATGGATTCAGAGAATTAATTACTGACTTTTTCTATCCGAAGTGGATAGGAAAGCTCTCATGATTGCTGACATTCTCAGCACCGATGAGCGTGTTGTTATGGGTTAGATTCCCTAGATTAGGAAGTGCTTTAACTCACTGCAAGTTTCCATTTGGAGTGTTAATATTTATGTGCTTTTTGTCCATACTACGCTTACCAATACCATTTTATCATGTTTCAGATTCTACAATAGTATGCACTGGATAGAGTCAGGAAGGATAGTAGAGAGTGGAGATGACATACAAGCTATTTTCAAATCCATGACAATGCAAGAACATGTCATGTGCCACCAGGATGTCAAAGATGTCTTGGACCGCTGTACCCAGTGTGAACATCTCATCCCCCCTGGCCTAGTATTTCTTTCAAAGGGGAGTGGAATGGCCGCTCTTCTTTATAAAAGGACTGGGCTTTTTTTTTCTTTTCTTGATGTAGATGTGAGGGACACAGTAGGGGAGACACGGAAGAATTGGTAGCCTATGTACCCCCAGGCTAGCGGGGATACATGGAATTCCAGAGGCTGGGGTCTTTACCACGAACCCCCCTGACCCAGTCCCTGGATGACAGGCTGGGACAGGAAAGATGAGCCACTTTGTTGTATTGCATCAAACATCCTTGCTCTCGCTTTCTCCCGTGTTGGCTCAGGAAAGAGGCCATCCTCTCTCTGAGTCTACAGATGTAACTGTGGAGAAAGCATCACTTCTGAGCGGGGTTTTCATCCCTCCCTCCACCCTCCCCTCCCTTTGTGTCCATCCGTTCTGCATTGTCATGGCGATCCTTCCAGCTGAGGTTTGATTGGGTTGTTCTGGGCCCACCGGCAAATCTGGCAACCAGATAGTTCTGTGCCGTGTGTGTTGGTGTGTGTGTGTGTGTCTGTCTGCCTGTGTGTAAGTCAGTGTGTGTAAGAGGTTTTTCTCCATGTCTCTGGGAAAAGCGATGTGATGAGGTAAAGCTTGCAGAAAATCAAAGTATAAAAACGGCCACGGCCAACTGTGGAGAGACGAAAGCAGGGGAGGAGGAGCAGGAGGAAAAGAGAGAGGGGGGGGGGGGGGGGGGGGGGTGCTGGATAACAGTTTGCATCCTCTCCCCTGCAACTGAGAACCAAGGCTGAGATGGTTAGAAAGCTTGTCTGCTGTGTTTATGCCACAGGCTTTGAGCGAGGGAGTTAAAGCGAGAGGGGGAAAGTTTGAGGAGAGACAAACAGAGGGGGGTGCAGTGGGAGGGGGCGAGGAAAGGCATGTAATGGGAGTGTAAACCCACCTAAACTCATGTCAGTTTATCCACCTTTCAGTTTTTCAAGCTGATGTTCAAGCACCTTTTTCTTTATGATGTAAATTCATAGTATTTAGTGTAGCCTGGTTCCCGACTCCTGAATCGCGACCCGCCCACTCTTCAGATTACCCCTGCTCTAGTCATCAGCCCATCACAACACTTTTAGCTTCTTGAAGCAACAGATACCCACCAATAATAGGGAAAAATCAGCAGGGCTAGAGTTAGTGGATAATTATTGACAGAATGATTTTAATCGGACATTTCAACGTCCAGTCGAGCCTTCTCACCGGGCCCGGACAATGCATCTGAAAACCGGACAGTCCGGTCGAAAACCGGGCATCTGGCAAACCTACTTGATAACGTTAGCTAGCTCTGTACCTAACGTTTGGTTTGCTAGCTAAACTAAAACAGATGTTGTGCAGGGTACGTTAACGTTTACGGTAACGTTAAATGTTTAATGCTTCAGTGATGTTGAAACGGGAACTTTCGCTAACCTCTCGAAATTCTTTATATAGACTGGCGTGTCGGTCCTTAAGGTGCTACGCCAAGTTTGACGTGTTACCCCCCTTCGTCGGCAGGCACCACTCTGTAGCACTGTAACAACCCAGCTGACTGCTACTAGTGAGAGGAGGGGCTGTGGGCAGCGGTGCAGGGTGTGTGTGTGTGTGTGTGGCTAGTGGAGGCGGAGAAATAATATGTTTGATTTTTCATTAAGAGAAAGCACTGCTGGTAGTGATACTGTTGCAAATGAGTATTGTATCCGTTTCAAATTTTTAGTATCGATACTTATCGAAGTATCGATACTTTTGACAACCCTACTAGGAAGTGCATCACCATCACTACTTGAGGTAAGGATGAATATTTTCGGGCACACTGTATGCATCCTTATCAAGCCCTTCGCACTCTTCACATTCATGCCGCCTCTCTTTGCTGCAATATTTCTGCCTCCATGACTGATATGTCTCTATGACTTGCTGAAATAAACAGAATTTCAATCCCCACCTCTTTGCAATGAACATACTTTGAATAGTTTACTACTTCCTAATGTGAATTCCTGACTCTTGCTTCCTGACTCTTGCTCCATTGAGTTATGAATGAAAGTTATGTCACGCTGCTGTAGTGGACAGCATGATGTCATTGTACAAGGCCAGTGGGAGCCCTGTAGCAGCGGGGTGTGTGTGTGTGTGTGTATATGATACCGTACGCCGTCAATGGTTTACCCCGGGAAGTAATCTGTGTGTGTGTGTGTGTGAGTGAGAGAGAGTGTGAATGATACTGTAGCCTCTTCCAGAACGATGACAGAGTGGATTTATGAGTCTGTGAGTCATTTAATCATGGCCATCGTCCCACTAGAGCTCTCTTCCCTCCCCCTCTCAGATGCCTCTTTGTGCCCCGGGCCATCACAGCCCAAATATGACGCCGACGTTAGGCTTGTGTTGGAGATTTACGGCCGTTTTCTCTGCCCACTATTAAGCCCATGCTCCTACCTCTCCTGAATAAATTAATGTGTGTGTGTGTGTGTGTGTGTGTGTGTGTGTGTGTGTGTGTGAGAGTCAGCAGGGTAAAAACAAAGTATATAATTATCAGAGATTCTTAAATTCAGTGGGAGCCGTACATCTACTAAATTTCACCTTCTTATTACTTCCAGGCTTCACCTCCACCTCACTTATGGACCCAAACTAATCCATGATCCATTTACAGTTCCAACAGATGGCCGGAGAAGCATGTAATAACTCCAGCAGCTGTTTGAGTGTGAAGTGAAGATGCTCTCGTGATAGTGCTACTGTACTTATATACCATTTAGATGCTTTCATTATCGATCCACAGTTCAAGGGCGCCACCTCCGCTGACCTGCCAATTAACAGTCTTTGAGGTAGCAGCTTTTGAACTCAGAGAGAGAGAGAGAGAGAGAGAGAGAGAGAATAATGATGAGCACCCCGAGGCATGCAGTCGGGGGGATTCCTGTTTCTCTTTGCGGTCAGCAAGGAGTAATGATTGGAAGGTGTGTGTAGCAGAAAGTCGGCGTTGGATAAGATGAAGAATGGATTTTCGTATTTGTATCTGCGATAATGAGTATAAGACAAACAGCATAAGAGAGAGAGAGAGAGAGAGAGAGGGAGAGAGAGAGATGAGTTGAGTTGAGTTGGTGAAGGAGCCCTGGGGAATGAGCTCATTTATTGCTGGGATTGATAGCTCAGGGAAGAGGCACCCTACTGTGCGAGGCTCTGTTATTAGCGCTGGCTGGCTCACTGCTATGTTGATGATGCTTTGGATGTGTGTATAGTGTGTGTGTGTGAGTACGTATATTACCCTCAGCAGCTCCAGGGACACCGGGCTACCCCTCCATCTCCAATTTGTAGGATGCAGAGTGACTGTGAGTGTGTTAGTGTGTGTTCAAACACACCTTAATGGACATGGGTTGGCCATGCATCAATTTTGTGAATGGCTCCCATGGTGCATCATTCTACTCATCAGTAAAATCTACACTGTGTTCAAACCTGTCAACATTGCCATAACACAAGCCCAAAGGAGACTGTGCACTGTAATTATTGGAAATTACTGGCAATTACTACCTATTATGGCATCAGGCCAATATTAGTTTAGATGAATACATACTTTTCTTACTAGACAGTGGGAAAAAATGACTTAAAATGAGAGAAATGCAGGATTCTATTTTATTTGCACACGTATGCACACTATGTACATGTTTGATGGAGAGATGATTGGATTGGGGAGTGAACCTGTCAGGTGTTTGGTGTAGTGAACACATTGTTTCATCGCCCTCATGTCTTATGGTAATGCCGTTGGTGTTATTTCACTTGCTCTACACTGCCTGGAAGCTTTGACTCTGACTTTCTCTGTCCTTTTAAGGAAACGACACATTTCCACTTCTACTCATTTATCTTGCCAGCGCTCTCTCCTTCCCTCTCTCTGTCTTTGCTTCGTTCTCAGGCAGTAGTTATAATATAGCACCCTTCCCTCTTCACAGAGTGTGTTTGAAAATTGGATCTCTCAGCGGCTGGAAGGGCACTTTTGACACATCCTGTCAAACTATTCATTTTTCAGTTTTCTGAGACCATTACCGCAGGGCTGCAAATCTCTGCAGGTGTCGACGCTCTGTCTTCACTAGTATGTCCCACATTCTCCGTCTATCCCGCATGCCCTTTACTTAGATAATTTACACTGGATGGGGACGTGAACACGATGGCAGAGCATGACATATTTTTTTTCTAAAAGAAGAGTGGGAAGTCCACTCATTTTTTTCCAGACAGCGGGAAAGTCAAGAGCGAGACAGAGTAGAGGCGACACATGAGAGAAAGATCTGGCGGGATTTGATCCAAGGCCAGTGGGGGCATCTTAACCTCTCAACTATCGCACAGCATGGCCTACTCTGATTTACGGACAAGATCTACTGAAAGGAATGGGACTAGATGTCTTGGTGTATATTGATGCCTTAGCTTCCTCTAGGTGCAGCCGCCTTGATCTGCCAGTGTTAGATATGACATGTATCCATGTCCCTGCTGGACTCTGGTACTGTTACTGGATTGTTAGTAACTCTATCTGTGTGCTCTATTCTCAAGCAGGTCACCAAGCAGCAGATAGACTAGTTTCTAAGTAAGGATGTGTGCTAGTAGTTAAAGTATTTTCATTAGGATTGTATCCTTCAGAGACATCAGATCTCCAGAAAACAAACTTTTCAAGACTTAGATAAGATAAAGGTTGTCATTGATGTCCATGCACTTTTGACATTTTTAAAAATATACTATCAATGATTTGGCTTGGTTCGCGCCACTAGAAGAACATTTTCTACCTGTAGGAGGCAGTTAAATGTGAATTACAGAAATGAAAGAGATTGCAAACGAGTAGGGCACTGCGTACTTGGATGCTGGTCGACTGACCTCATTCCAGTTGTGCGTAGTAAACCAGTAGCCGAGATCTTTAAGACTCTTCCTCATCACCACTATGGATTATAAGGGGAGGCTGTAATCCATGTGGCTCTAGCAAACCAAATCAACCACTGCACTGATGAGACCCACAGATGTGCATGGTACTCCTGTTTGTGTGTGTGTGTGTGTGTGTGTGTGTGTGTGTGTGTGTGTGTGAGGGCCAGTGATAGGATAGGAGAGGATAGGATCGGATGGATTAATATGACCAAAGTCCAAATCCATGTCCTTTGTACTGAGCTCATCATCACAGCACACTCGTACTTCACCACACACATTTGCACTTGCATGCACACACATGCACACCTCATGCACACACCCTCACACACTGGCTCATACCACACAGGCACACAAACAAAAAAAAAATTGAGTGAGAGATGGAGGGAGAAATTAAAGCAGCAGTTTAACGGTTTATTATAATCACCACAAAGCCTTGTGATTATCAGGCATTCATGTCTAAGAAGTTAATCTCAGAGGTCAAGTCTGCTTTAGCTCGGTAAGAGGGAGAGAGGGAGGGAAAAGAGCGGAAGAAGGAATGAGAGGGAGAAAGAGACAGATGAATGGATGGAGAAAACAGATGAAAATAGACGGGAATATCCATGCACAGAGGGATCGATGGCTGGTGATCACTGACTTGATTTGACACATGGAACATCCCAACACAGAACTGGGGCGGGCCTGATCTTGTTTTGAGTGTCTCAGCCAGAAAACCTGATTTGCCCGTCGGGCGACTGCAGAAGCAGCTATTTTGGCGTGTAGAGAGAGTGGGGTTTTTTGTCTGCCTGGCGCCACACAAGCTGAAACCAGTTAGAAATAAGCAACATTTAGACAGTGTTAACATTGAGTAATATCTTGATGTCTGAGAGTGAATGATAACGTATTAGTAGGTGTTGAAAACCAGTTGATGACAGCTTGACTCACGCAGTGCTTTACAGTAAATGATGATTGATTCCCATACATGGCGAATTAAAAGGGTGAAAATTGTTATGTCAAGCTTTTACAAAGGGATTTATTCCAGGAGATGCGATGATAAATGAATCGTCTGGGAAGTTGTGCTGCTGACTGCAACTGTACTTAAGTGTTTTGAAAGTAAGTTGTCAGTGGTTAGTTGAACAATAGGAGTGTCTGTTGTTCAAGGTCGTGACAGTGGTGCTGCTGTGGGGCACTTGACAGCTCTGTGGGCTCCTTTGTTCTACATAGCCACATTTGACTACAAGCTATACACTGTTTTTTCACAGCTTTTCCATTAGGCTAATCTCCTAGATCTGAGCGTATTCAAATGTTGGGGCGGCGGTTTCCACATGGTTTCCCTCAAGGCACCAACAGTCACTGGCTTGTCTCATCCTGGATCCCAGATACCCAGCCCCTCTGCAGCCTTCCCTGAGGCTCTGAGCGTGCGTGTGCGTGTGTGTGTGTGTGTGCGCGCGCTTGGTTGTGTGTCTGTGTGTGTTTGTATGTCCTGCCGTTTCTCTGCCTCTTTCCCTCCCTTTTTTCTTTTGACTCTGTCTCTCTCTTCATCACACAGCCTCCTTCCCTCTCCCCGTCTCGCCCCTTCTCTCCATCCCTGGGCAATGTTTTCAATAGGCTTCACCATCCCACTCCCCCCATAACCTCCACCGCACGGCCTTACATAAGCTGTTTATTATGAGTTGGGGGTATAAAGTGTGCTGTGTGCAGAATGGAGCGTTATGATCCCTGATTTATTACCTGCCTCAGTGGCACTGACACGCCTGGGTATTGCTAGCAAGCGAGGGAGGGAAAGGGGGAGAGGGACGGGGAAACAGAGGGACACAGGGAGAGGGAGGAGGACAGGGAAGGGAAGGAAGAGGAAGAGTTAATGGGAAAGAAGCGTCACCTCCGCTGGAAATCAAATCTTACCACTATACTCACCCGGCCCAATTGCGTGAAAGTCTCAGCTGATTTAAACCTCGGAGGTCACACCACGTGTGTGTGTGTGTGCGCGCAGGTGCACGTTTGGAGGGGTTTGTTGGTTATATAGACGTATGTGTGTGCACGTGTGTGTGTGGACAGTTGTTGCCGTTGAGAGAAGGTGTGCTTATGACGCCACTGTCAACTCACATAGACACACACACTTCAGCACCACCAACACTATCCTGCCTCATAAATAACACAGAGAGCAAAACCATTTCAGCCTCTTTAACCAAAACACACACACACACACAGCACACCACTCGTCTCTCTCACTCATACTGCAGCAAAACATCCAGTCTTTCAGCTTCAAGCAAACTACGACTCATAATTAATTACTGTGTCAAGAGAAAAAGGGGTACTGGAAACCAGAGATGAGAGAGAAAGAGAGTAAGTGAGAGAGAGAGGGAGAGGAGGAGGTGGGGGGGCATTTCATGAAAGGAGACGTAGAACAGTTAACGGAGGATTGGAGGGAGATAGAGGGAAGGGAAGAGGGAAGGGTGGATGGATGGAGACAGAGAGGGAAGGACGTGTTGGGACTTAAGATGGTGCTGGTCGGCAGCCGATGGAGGCGAGAGCTGATTTGTCTACACGGCCCTGCATTCCTGTCTGCCCGTTAGCGCGGGGAATAAGGGAATTGGGAGAGAGAGGGAGAGAGAAACAGAGAGAGAGAGAGAGCTAGAGGCTTTGAATTTGTTCTATGAAAGCAGCTGTCAGACAGCGCCTAGCAACACCGTTTAAGAAGGATTCTTGGCTGCATTTATAGTAATTACTGCAAAATATCACTCCGCTTTTCTGATTCAGAATGAGACTACGCCACAACATGGCTATAACCAGGGGGCAATTTGAAGGATGATAGAGATGATATCTTCTTTGTTAACACAAAATATGTCATGTATCCATCTTGTTAAATATAGATAAAAAGGAGAAATTAAAGCCCTACTGCACTCATCTCATCACCACATTTGAATTTTTAAGCTTTTCTGAAAACACTCCATCAGAAAGTGATTGTGATTATCTAATCCTTGTCAAAAGCAGTCAAAATTAGACCCCCGGTGTGCAGCAGGTGGACTGGGGTGGTCATACAGCTGCACCTGTGTCAATTGGCAGGAATCAGTCATTAGGCCTATTTTGCATCGCAAACCAATGACTTGCAAACCAATGGCCTGTGTGGAAAATCATCCAAATAGCTTGTAATATCACGGGAGCTGGACTTTATGATTAATAAATGCTTTATCTTGCTTTGCTATGTATACAAATTCATGTTCATATTGAGCAGTATCACCTAACTTTGGCTGCATTGTGTACAGTATTCACAAACATTTCTATCATAATCATTCTTAACATCATTATTTGCTCCTCCTGTGTGATTACGGTCCCTAATGCCCACTGATGAGTTGTTTGTGTCTTTGTCGGGACTCGGTCATCCTAATTGAATCCAGGGCATCATCAAGCTCCCCCTGTAATGGCCCTCTCAGGTCCCCGCCGTGTCCTCTGGAACACTGAGGCCCCTCCCATGCAGGAAGTCGGCCACAGTCTAACCCAATAAGAGCGAGGCGCTGACGGCGGGCCAGTGGGCTCTTCAACAGTCCTCCTAATGACATTAGAGCCTCTCGATCTGCGCTGATGATAACACACTCCACCAATCTCAGCTCGCATCAGCACCCACTGCACAAAGACCCAGCCCGAGCCAAGAGTGTGTGTGTTGAGTTTGTGAGTGTGTGTGTGTGTGTGTGTGAGTGACAGTGACCTTACCCTGGAACCAAGGACTGTATGAGTGCTGTACTCCCTCAAGGACTGTGTCGTTCTCCACTCGTGTTGCAGTGTAGTAACGCAACCACTGACAGGAACCAAAGACGCAATGCAGATGGACAATTATTTTTGTATAAAAACGTGCTGGAAGGCCTTGGCTCTGTTTGCATGTGTGTTTAGGCAAGCGAGTGCGTTTGAACCTCAGCCTTCTAAGGAGGATTAGTAGGTCTCAGATGTGAAAGAGGGAGAGAGAAGGAGTGGAAGAGTGGAAAAGAATGAAAGAGATGGAGCGAGAAGAGGGGACGGGCAGATGTCAGCTATTTCTCTGAAATCCAGAGGGGTTGTCCGGTTGGATCTTTGCCTAGGCCGCTGCTTTGAAACGCTTTGAAATACTCCAGGAGAGAGAAAAGGAAGAGAGGGAGAGATGGAGAGCAAGCCAGCAAGAAAGAGAGCGAGAGTGTAGCCTATGTGTGAGGGAGATATGGTGTTTATGCAGAATACATTTGTTATTAACAAAAGGTCCAGCCGTTCCCCATGGCTGGATATATAGAATGCATACACACAAGGCATGTTTGGAGCGGTTCAGTCGCACTCTGGAGTGTTTCGCCTAGTCCTTTAGTTTGGTTCATTCGGGCTAGGTGAGAACAATGCCATTCGAACTGGGGAACAAACCAAATAACCGCACTGAGATGCATGAAATTCCAGGCCTCAGTTCTCTTCCAGGCAGACTATGGTGCGGTTCATTAGGAGTGAGAACTTAATTGTACCAACTACAAGAAATGACCCCAAACATATGGTTTTATGAGTATGTAGATTTTTGTTCGACTGTCATATGGTTTTTTGAGTTTAAAGAGATAGATGTTGACATCTGATAGCCAGATCAGCTTGGAAACCCTAGCATAACAAAACAAACCTATAGGGCTGAACTGATACTTATATTTAGCTATTTCTTCATGTGTTCGTAACTCCTATGAACACCTGAGATGGTAAATTATGTCAAAACGCACATACAGGTCCAGCATGCTTAGTTTAAGTTGCTGGGACCGGAATCAGATTTGTTTTGACTCCCCCTGCTCCTCGGCTGCCAAAACCTGGAATGACAGGTTGCCAAAATTATGTCGAAAATAAACAAGGTACTACTTGTGAGCAGAGCAGGGGGAAAGGCGTGGAGTGAATTTGACGACGGAACGCACGTTCCGGTTCCGAAAAAATAAATACAGACCCATACAGACCAGTACCAGTGGCTGTGCCAGTTTTGGCTGCTTAAACAACTGGTTCGGTTCGTTTTTACACTAAAGTTTGCCGGCTAGGCGGTGATAGTGCTTAAAAATGGAAAACTCCACCAACTGGGAAGCCGGGCCACACTAAACAAGCGCACAATCAAATAACAGGTGCAGACAGTTTAATCCACAGTGTATCATATATTATCTTTGAGTTAATATGAATATAATCATTTAAAAAGTTACCTATAGACAGCCTTGTAGGCCTACAGTCCCGTAACTTCTGAATAAATATAGCCTACTGCTCTATTCTAACTGACGCACATGGAGGCAGGAGGATCAATCTCATGAGGGGAGGCAGACCACCAGAGCTGAGGTGATTAGATGATGAAGAAAGTTAATAAAGCTAAAATAATTGTATTCCTGCTTTTGCTAAAGCTTTTGTTGATGCCATCGTATAAAAACGATGGCCATCTCCTCACTGGTACCCTTGTACACAATAATATCATTCAATTTAAGCAAGTCTCAACGTGGTGCATTCATGTAGAACAGATAAGCACTACTGTGTCAGAGCCATGTGGTTATCTGAAATTAATCAACACCCCTCCAGCCAATCAGAAGCAAGTATTCATCCAGGCCATGTCTAATAAATATTAATAGATAATATTTTGAGAGCTGACTTTTTTTATGTCATGCTTCCTCTAGCAGGAGGAAGATGAGCCAGTTTTGAGGGAAGTGGCAGAAAATATGAGTGATAAGATACAATCACCTAAACGGGGAACATATGAAACAAGTGAATTGTATTTTTCTAATGTCCATTCTATCAATATAGCAAAGAAAACAAGAGATTGAGGGAGACAGCAGAATGCAGTCATATGGTCTAATTTGTTCTTGAGGATAAATAATGATAAAAACACCATTAGAAATTGGCTTCCAGCAATAAAATTAATTGGATCTCAAAAAAGATCTAGGTAGGTTCTCCCAGTGAATTCTGGCCACTGGTACCACTGCTTGTGAGTCCATGTGACTTTTGTTTACGAACCCTGTTTTGCTTGCAATTGGGCAGGGTGAACCTAAACATATCTAATTAAAAAATGCAACAAAGTAAACTTTTCAGTGATGGTTCAAACCAAAGAAAACAAACTCTAGGTGTGATGGCATCCTCAGATTTACTTCACCATGTGCAGCTGGTCAAAGAGTCCTGTTACACACATAGTGACACTTACAGTAGCAGCCATTGTCCAAGTCCCCCCAACATAGATCAGTTCATCGCTACTGCCACTGCTCCCAAAAAATTATCTTGGAAGTGGAGCAGCCATGAACTGTGAAAAATGTACATCTTACCAAGTCATTTAGTCTAGTATTAAGTCTTAAAATCTTATTTTTCCTCTGCCTATGTATGGGATGAGATGCTTTTATTTTTTTTGTAGATGCAGATTTTAAGACTCAGTACTAGCGTAAAGGATTTGTTGAGATGGATCTTTTTTGCGGTGTGCTGCAAGCTTGTAAACACTGGGATGGTTACTACATCTATACTACATAATGTTTTAGTCTCTGTCATTCTGTTTTTCATATGAGTATGATATATACCAAGTTGACAGTACGATCCTAAGCCTTTCTTTGTAATATCAACAGCTCTGTTGTGGATTAGGCCTCCTAACCCTGATCTAGCCAGGGTATCTGGTGACAGTAATCCATGCTGCTAATCCACGTCTTGTTGTAAACACCAAGGACACCCTCCACCATCCCTCTCTATCCTCTCTGTCCTTCCTTCTTTTTCTTTTCTGCTGCTGCCTTCTTGAGAGGGACGAGCGTACCATCTGTTTTATGTGTGTATCAGCAGGGGTTAGCTTAGCCTGATAGGCGTGTTAGACCTGATCACTGCATCACTGCTTAAGTGTTTATGTGTGTATACAAGTTTATGTGTGCGTGTCTAGATGCTAGGGCTGCACAATTCATCATAGATAATTATATATTGCAATTTTCCGTTTCTATGATTAGTAATCATGTAATTTGGCGACATTGATGTGTCATACTTTTCAATTCCCCTGAAAGTCCTGGTGTAGTGTATTAAGTGCTTCCATTATGCGTGACTAGTCACAACCTTTGAATGCAGCGATGTGACTGAAACAAAACTGAGGATGGAGAAGCAGGCAGCTCTGGTGGGAAAGAAAGAGAGAAACTTTAGACCATCTTTGGAAAAATGTAGCAGCAAGCAGTGTGGAAAATAATGGATAGGTCCAATGTTAGACAGGAAAATCCTTTTCCCCGAGTCTGAACATGGAACTGTCATTTGGAGATACTCTGGCTTTGAACATGATGACGACAAACAAGAACAGATCCTGTTCAAAGTTCCCCTTAGGGTTGTAGCTGCGCCTCAAAGTAATAAAGTAGCAATTATTTATTATTTGGATTTTGTAAATATGGACCACAATAAGAGTAAGACAGTAAGAGTGAAAGCAAGACTTTCTAGCTGCTGCTGCTTTGAGTAATACTCACTGAAACGCACTGAAAAATGTGAAAACTTGTTAAGGTGCAAAAGTGCCATAAAATAATTTTGTTTCCTGAAATAACAAATTGTGATTATCGGGATTAGCATTTTTGCCATAATTGTGCAGACCTACTAGATCCATACAAGGACATATATGGTGATATTTGCGTGCATGTTTGTGCATGCTCTCTCAGTGTATGTACATGTGTGTTAGCTTAGCCTGATAGCCATGTGAGAGCTGATCATTACATCACTGCTTATATGTTTTATATATGTGTCTCTATATGTGAACATTTATGGTCATGTTTGCGTGCATGCTTGTAATTGCCCTCAAGTAATTTTTAATTGTGTAAGTGTGTGTACGTGTGTGTGTGTGAGTGAATGTGTGTGTGTATCCTCTCCTGTGTGTCAGCCAGAGTCGTAATAATGAGTTGGGAATCCTCCGTGTTCTGTCCCATGTTAATACTCTTATCCCTGTAGGCAGGATCAGTGCTGGGTGTACAGTATATGTGTTGTTGTTTGGGTTCTCTCCTTAGCTACAGCTTCTCCTCAGCCGCGTGCTTGGATAGTAAAGAGACTAGTGCCTTTTTCCCCAGCCAGTAGCAAGCTGAAAAAGCCTTCATTCACTTTGTTGTAGTTTAATTTGGATTTTGCCAGTGTTGTAGTGGGGGGTATAATGTGTTGTTGTTGCTGCCAAGGTGTAATGCCAGTTTGTGTGTGTGTGTGTGTGTGTGAGAGAGAGAGTGGGGCGCATTCCAGCTCTGTGTGCTTGTGGGGTTTTTATGCAAGAAGTGTGGGTTGGGGTGTGTGTTGCTGTGTGTTGTCGGTCTGGGTGTGTTTGTGTGTGTATGTAGATTTTGTTTTGGTGAGCCCCTGTGCATATGTGAGAGTGTGTATGTGTCTGTGTGTGTGTGTGTGTGTGTGTGGATTATGCTGGGTGAGTGCAGGGACACTGTTTTCCCCCAGCCCCAGTGTGTGGCTGCGATGCAGAGTGACGCGTACTCCTCTGATCAGTGCCAGAGCTCAGCGGGGGTTTGGGGAGTGTGTGTGTGTGTGTGGGGGGGGGGGACTCGGGACTCGGGACTCCACTACTCCAGTCAGTACATCCACTGATATGGGACACACATCTCTGTCTGCTTCTCTCTCTGTCACTGTCTCCCTCTCTCTTTTCTATCTTGCTCACTTTTTTTTTTTGCTATCTCACTCTCAATCCCACACTTGGTCTCCTTAGTTTTCTCCATCTCTCTCTCCATCCCTCTTTCCCCCCATCCCTCCCTCCCTCCATCTCCCTATGCTCAGCAGATGGACACAGCGCTGAGCGACCTCCTGGTTGTATTAAGTGCAAGACGGGCTCATAATGTCTCCATTATCTCGCTGAAAACTCGCCGAGCTTTGCTTCTTCTTCACGTTGCATGGCTCGGTGCTATTGAACTCTCTCTGATTCTCTCCTCGTTTCATTGCTCTATCTCTCTTTCTTGCATCTCTGCCATCATTGTCCTTTTGTATCGCAGTCAAGTCTGTTTACCTGCTGTGCAATTATCTTAATCTTTGTGTGTGTGTGTGTATGCGTGTGATTGTCATTATTTCACCTCCATTCACCCCACGACAGATTACTCTAGATAAAAGTGTGCAAAGATCTGTTTTTTTCCTCTATGAATATAAAGGATTATACCATAATTACCCTACTTCTTACTCACTCATAATCTCCTAATCCCATTTGACTCATAATGTTTGAGTATGATAGTTATTTTTGAATGTTTTTACACTCTAGGAAGTTAAGCCGTTTACCAAGGACTTTGACAGTTTCTTCATTTCCAACTCATTTCTTCGACATAAATGCCTCTCCTCCTTCAAACTATCAATAGCCAGAGATTATTTTGTCGAGGCTTGCTTTTTGTTATGTCTGCTCCAATTGTCATGTCTGGCCTCCGCTCTCGATTACGCGTTCATCGCCAAAGCAAAATGGCTTCTGACATATCCATAATAGCTTTGCCTAATACTGTTGTCTCTGAAATTAGCTTTGCAGTGTCTGAAATAGGCCGATCTGCAGTTGATCTTTGAGCTTTACTGATGTCTTGTCTGAAGTTTTAAGCAGTATTTTTGACAGCCAGACTAAATGTGTGTGTGAGCGACAGAGAACCTGTAGTCGGGTGAGGGAGAGGGAGGGGGAGAGAGAGCAAATTTTTATCTGTTCGCCCACTCGTCTCTGGTGTGTAGCCGTGACGATGCCTCTTCACCTGTGACGCAGGGAACAGCTTAGACACCTCCAGAGGAACTAATCAATATTTCCAAAGCTTGTCTTTGTCTCTCTTGTGCCTCTCTTCTCCTCTCCTCTCCTCTCCTCTCCTCTTTCCTCGTCTCCACTTTCTGCCATGTTCATGTTGTTTTGTGGCTGTTTGTGAACCGCGTCTGGCTGTCTCCCCTGCAAACAAGGTAATGCCCTTAATTGGAGAAGTCACACAGTTAGAGATGTAAATGCAATTTGTGTCTCTCTCCCTTTTAGGCAGCGGTTTTATTGCTATCAAGTGATTCCTCCTGGTTGGCTGGTGACAGCCTGGAAGGGCACAGAAAATGGAATGGAAATCAGAAACATCCCAATTATTTTCTGAACGCTAAGAGCTCATACTTGGTTTTGAGCCGCACAGATGGAGACACGCGAGCACACACACACACGCGCGCGCACACACACATACACGCACGCGCACAGGCACGCACACACGTCATGGTGCTGTTTTTGCCCACAGTTCTAGAGAAACTGGAAGTGTGTGTCAGGGAAAGCGTGTGGCACTAATCATGAATTCATTAGCACCCTTTAATGTGTATGTGGCCGGGAATGTGAGAGTGTGTGTGTGTGTGTGTGGGGGGTGTGTGTGTGTGGGGGGTGTGTGTGTGTGTTTGATATCTGAGTAGATCTGGCAACTAGCCCTGGAACTACCTACAGGGCAGCCAGCCACACACTCAGGTCACAGAACTAAGAGCCCCCCCTCCCCTTTGTGTCCTATCTTGTCCGCTTGGCAGTGGCGAAGCTTAGCATGCCACCATACCTGCCACATGCACGGGCCAGTCTGTGGACTTAACCCTGGACTCTCAGCCAGACACATTTCACAACTCTGGGGGGCATTTGTGTGTACAGACTTGGTAATTTTTCCAACTTTAATTTGAACTCCATCAGTTAAGGCATGTGGGAATAATCATCCTTTTTTTTGCTGTTGTTGAAAGCAGATTGAAATGTATTTGTCGACATAATTAGAACAGTTATTTTACTCAAGTGCTGTAATTTCCACTTATTCTCAAAGAGTGTCACGTTATTTGATATTCTTTTTAACACCAGTATCACGCCTCATTATAATATGCATATATAAGAGCAAGCAAGGCAAAAGGCATGCACTAATGGCACACAACTGGATATAGATAAACGATGTGTTAGAATAATCAGGCCCTCTTCGCGCGTGTGCGCGTGTGTGTGTCTGATGTATGAATCCTCAGAACCAAGGCAGGCTTTAATTAATGGCGCTTGATGATCAGCAGGCAAAGGAAAACAGCGACTAAACGAGTCTGCCCCCCATCAGGAAGGATAATTGCATTTCACCAACAGATTCATGTTGCAAACGCACTCCAATCGCAGGGCACCACTGATGGGGATGTAATGTTTTTTTTTTCTTTAAGGGTTTCCGCTTTTTGTTCACACAACTCCCATTTATTTCTCAAGGGAGACTACTAGTTGCCTTTTTTTCAAATATTTTGTTTTGGGCGTTCACTTTCTTGGGAGAGAATAGGTGGATGTGAAGGTGATACAACTACAGCTTCTCTCTCTGGCAGTCTCTGTCTCTCTGTCTCTCTTTTCTCACTATGTCTCCCTTCCTCCCTTTCCTTCTTACTCTCCTGTCCTCTTTTCTCTCTGTCTCTTCTTCTATTAATACGAACTGCTGAATAAAGTTGTTGAGGTATTTCAGAAGAGCACTTTGTTATGGCTGTCCCCCCCCGCCAGGCAAATGAGAGGTGGGAGCTCCAGTGCTGTTCCCAGTGTGAGATTAATATTACAGCAGCTCCCCTTTTATTTTTAGAGGAACATTATGGGCTCACTGCCCTGTCATTACTCCTCAAGCAGCAGCACCTTCCACTTGCGCTCTCTCTCTCTCTCTCTCTCTCTCTCTCTGTCTCTCTCTCACTTTGCCTCTCTCTCACTCCCTTTCTCTCTAAATATATCCCTATCTCCGTCTCTATCGTTTTACCCCGTCTCCATGAACCTAATTTTCAGTGTCAGATCTATGGAAATGATTGCTCTCTCGCTCATATTCACCCCTGCACACACACACACACACACCTGAAAACACACCCCACCTTTTCTCTCTCTATCTTTGTATCTGTCTTTATCCCTCTCATCTTCCTCTCCAGCCCTCTTATCGTGTGTTGAGAGGCTTTCGTCTGTGTTCTCCTCTCTCTCCCTGTCAGGAGACGGAGGGGAGATTGGTCAGATTGCAGTGAGGTTGCGTTTGACACCGTCAAGACTCGCGATTGCTTGGATATCAACCTGAGATGAGATCTGTGGCTTGATAATGTCAGGTAGCAGCTACCATTTATGTGACAAGCGTTCATAGAATTCATTGTAACAAGGTTCTGAAGACACAGATTTATTTTTATATTCTGTAAAAAAAAAAACAATGGAGTGAAAAGGAGAAAGAATGTCATTGTTGAGCAATGACAAGAAAATATTTGAATTTGGGTTTTTTGGTATGACAGCTTAGCAAAAAACGCAACCCTGACATTGTTCATTGAAACCGTCTCATTTCAGTGATGGAGATTTGCTTCATGTGTGACAGATTATTTCTCACATAGCTTAACTCTAAGTGACACTTCAAAGTTTTTCCTTTCTTGACACTGTACCTTTCACACAACAGCATGCAGGTTATTATAAATTGAATATGAAAAGAACTGGCTTTTAAGATGTTGGTATTATCTGTAGTATTTTTACATATTGCAAGATCATAGTGCAAGCACAATACAGTGAATTCTTGTTTTGCATCAAGTTAATACCTTGATCACAGCTGCGAGCCCTCTCTTTACTGAGGTTCTCTTGTGCATTTGAAGTTGATTTCAGAGAGAGTTTTGACCCTTTTCAGTTGGCTTTACACATAGGACAAATCGGTGCGTGTAAAAAAAATCTCCTTTAGTGTATTTTCATATCATAAAGACAGCACTTTGGCTTGATGTGCATATTGATATGTATGCCAAATTAATGCGTTGGAGTACTAATGCGAGAGATAAACTTGAGTTGGAGGAGTTTTAGAAGATTCTTTCATGGATGTGTGTGTGTGTGTGTGTGTAAAGCTAGTTCCTGGATACCACCCCGGTGAATTCCATCCCCTCATAACACCCAGCTTGCCACTGGAGAGGTCTAATGAGCAGGTGACACACACAGGGGACCACCATGTTTACAGGAAATGCTGTCATTTCCTCTGAACGATCCGTATTGGTGTGTGTGTTTTCTATGGTGCACTTTGTGCTTTGACGTTATGAATGTGATATTTCTGCACCCCTGCATGCACTATATAAATTAAAAATGCATGGAGGTGTGTGGTTATGTGTGCGTGCATGTGGTGTGTTTGTTATGGCTGTATGTGTGTATGTGTATTGCTGAGACTTTCCAAATGACCTAAGGACTAGTGGGAGGCTTATTCTGCAACCACTTGCATTTCCTCCCTAATTGTTCCACCTCTGCCCATAAACCCTCTGCCTTGTGTGTGTGTGTGTGTGTGTGTGTGTGTGTGTGTTGTGTGTGTCTTTGGGTGTGTAGCCATGTCAGAGACAGAAAGAAAGGCCTTTCCTCTCTGCTAGCAGTGTCAGCAGGTGAGCTGCCCTATTGGGAGAAAAGAGAGAAATCGCCAAAGCATGCAAATTGCTACTCCGAGGGGAGAATCAATTAGGTGCATAGCGACTGGAGCAGAAAGGCAAGGAGGGGTGGAGAGGCGGCCGGGGTCCATGTAGAGAGATGGTGCAGAGCTATGCTGATCACCCCCTCTGAGACATTGCATTACCCCTCCCCTTCTTCCCTCTTTCCTCAATCCACAAACTCAAATCCTAGTGGCTAAAGCTCTCTGAGAACACTGCCCTTTTACCGTTTACCTTCATCTCTCCCTTTTTCTCTCTAGCCCATTTCTTCTCTAATTATAGATTGTGCTGGAGTCTCAAGTGTGTGGCCTGTTCACCTGCTTTCCTCATTATTCTTTGTGAAGGGGCTCTGCTCTAATCTGTGCCAGATAAAATTAGTGTATGGTGCACTTAATACAGTCTGCAAATGTTTCTGTGTATCAAAACTATGTGACAATGGACTTGAATGTAGTTTGTTGTTGTTGTTTTGTTGTTATTGTTGCTGGTTCTCAGTGGCCTTTGTCTCCTCCCTCTTCAGGTACATAATGTCCTCCATCTCAAGAAAGGCTTGATCCTGATTGGCTGAGAGTACCGGACTGCGCCTCCTTCCCGCTCCTCGCCACGCCCTGCCTCCACACAACCATGGAGTCCCTCACCAGGACACGGACCTGCCTCTTCCTCTGCTGCTTCCTGTCCACTCTGGCACTTCCTGTGACGTCACAAACAGTGGTGCGAGCCCCCCAGGCTCACAGCGCCGGCTCCCAGGTGATCACAGCTTCTCTTGAGGAGGAGGAGTACGCCTCATTTCGTGCCGAGAACCCTGAATGGACCTTCAACCACCTGGCGGTGGACTATCGCAATGGCAACGTCTATCTGGGAGCCGTCAACCGCATCTACAAGCTGTCCCCGGGTCTGGAGGTCCAGGTGTCCCACGAGACTGGCCCAGATGAGGACAACCGCAAGTGCTACCCACCACGCATCGTCCAGCCCTGCAGTGAGCCACTGACGCTCACCAACAATGTCAACAAGATGCTGCTGATGGACTATCGGGAGAACAGGCTGCTGGCGTGCGGCAGCCTCTACCAGGGCATCTGTAAACTGCTTCGCCTAGATGACCTCTTTAAACTGGGAGAGCCCTTCCACAAGAAGGAGCACTACCTCTCCGGTGTCAACGAGAGTGGCTCGGTGTTTGGTGTCATTGTCTCATACGGCAATGCCTCTCCGGACATGCTGTTCGTAGCCACAGCGGTGGATGGCAAGCCAGAATACTTCCCCACCATCTCTAGCCGCAAGTTGGCCAGAAACTCAGAGGAGGACGGCATGTTTGCCTACGTCTTCCATGATGAGTTTGTGGCCTCTATGATTAAGATCCCCTCGGACACCTTCACTGTCATCCCAGACTTCGACATATACTACATTTATGGCTTTGCCAGTGGGAACTTTGTCTACTTCCTGACTCTGCAGCCTGAGATGGGGGGTGGGCCGGCCACAGGGTCCTCCTCTGCAGGTCGGGAACAGGTCTACACCTCCAAGATAGTCCGCCTCTGCAAGGCAGACACTGCCTTCAACTCCTACGTGGAGGTGCCTATCGGCTGTGTTAGTGGCAACGTGGAGTACCGTCTGCTCCAGGCGGCCTACCTGTCCAAAGCCGGTGCCATCCTGGCACGCTCGCTGGACGTGGCTCCGGATGATGACGTTTTGTTCGCCGTCTTCTCCAAAGGCCAGAAGAGACGGCCACGCCAGGCCTCTCAGGACTCTGCACTGTGCGTCTTCTCCCTGCGGAAGATCAACGAGAAGATCAAGGAGAGGCTGCAGTCCTGCTACAAGGGAGAGGGCACACTGGACCTGGCTTGGCTCAAAGTCAAAGATATCCCCTGCAGCAGTGCTGTGAGTACTACTGCACACACACACACACACACACACACACACTCTGACCTACACTCTCACATGCACACTTTGGCGCTGTCTGAAAGATCATCTCGCCTACTATTTAGGGGACGTTTGGGAATTTACTTGTTTAAAACATAAAGGTTGAAGTTTAATAAAAGGAAGCGTTTTGAAGCACAGCATGCTTCACTCCAGATGTTGATATGGCATTATAGAATCAGATGAATATGTTGATAGTTCTTATTTATTCAAACACAGACGCACACATTCTGTCTGAAACATGCAGTAATGCACTGTCAAATCTGCCAGAACATTAAGTGTCAAGCAATTGTATTTAAACTACTAGTAAATAGTAAAGTAATTATTTAAACACACTGCGTAAGCAAAGTGGGATTTGATCAGCCCGTATTAAGCATAACTCATCACTAAGCTACATTAAGAATCCAAGCTGTTTGAATAATCTCTAATTGAGGGACACTACAGGTGAGTATCTCTGGAGGAGGATGAGTTGTGAAGGCTCTGCCACATGTTAACTATAATGAGCTCAGTTGCGCTGCAGGAGGCCTTCATGAACACCTTGTTCTTGGGCGGGTTCAAGCTCCATTCCATTAACATGAGATGTTAACCAGCCACTGCCTCTTCCAATCTGCTCACCTCTTAAACAATGCAGCCGAATGCTGAGCCAAATTAACATAATTCCATTCTCACTAACAGCGTTATACATTCAGTGATTCAGTTCATTTGATTTCTCACTTTGTGCACATAAAAATCAAGGTTAAATTGGATGTTAGATGTTTAGACCATCTTCACACGCAGGCAAAGGTCCATTATGCAACATTTTTTTTTTCATGGCTTCATATTACCTCACTGATGAGAAGCCACCAGCCTCAAGAAATAAGAAATTGGCTTGATCCAAGTCCATTTGTTAGGGTAATCATGTTCCTCTAAATGGCAAGCATGGCCAAATGAATCATGCTGTGCCCACTGTGAGTGCTGGGAGGTGCAGATTATGGGTTAAGGTGACAGAATGCTGTGGCTGAAGAGGCTGGTCTTTCAGGGTGTAGGCCTAGATCAACTAATGGTGTGTTTTTTTTTACAGTTGGATAGTTTTGCTCTTGAATTTTTTTTGCATTTTTTTCTGTTGGATAGCTGAGTTTTGCTATATAATTATAGATAATTTATGAAAACTATCTACGTAATTTTCTATTTTTATGAAATGAAGGCACAACTTACTGTGAATCATTACATGTAGTAAAGTATGTTCTTTCTATTATAAGTGAAGAGGAGTAAATGAAAAACAAAAATATGAATTTGAATATTTTACCAGTCCAGAACTGGATTGATTGGTTTCATTAATAATATTTTATTCCTAACTACGACAAATAATGTTCACAGAACTACAAATGAGAAATTGTGGAGCTACACATTGACAAACTTTTAGCCATAACTCTGATTGCTCAGTTTCAGAGACATGAACTTGACCCTCTCACTGCCCAGTCCATATTGTTCTGACCTTCGTCACGCGCTATCTCCAGACATTTTATGGTGAATGGATGACACCCAAGGCCCGGTACGGTGTTTGCTCTTAGAATCACAGTGTTTATCTATTAATCTATCTATGGCAAGGCGCACGTGCCGGGGCGCCTTCGTCTGCCGCTTGAGGGCCCGATAAATCACGCCTGGGGTGGAGCTGTCAGCAGGGAGAGGAAGTGTGAGGGAGGACACAGGGGTTAGCGCTGAGGAATGACGCCATTTCAGCATGCGCCACACTACCGCCACTGCCACCGCATAAATTAGAGCCCGCTGAACTAGTGACGGTGGACTCCGCTGGAGATAGATGAGTTCTGACATACACACACACACACACACACACATACACATACACATACACATACACACATACACACACCTGTAACTATGGCTACTGCAGAGGCAGTACCTTTTAAAGGCAGAGAGAGGTACTTGATAAAGTAGAGTAAAAGCAATAAACAAATTCTTTATGAAGGCTGATTAAGTAATGGATTAAAAATAGGAGATCACATAAATTCTAGACTGCTTTAGAGTGGAGCTGGTGCTTCAAACGTAAAGATGGCGACGTACTTAAATGCATATACACACACACACACACACACACACATACACACACACAAATCAGAAGTTGAAGGCCTATCCCTGGAGCATTAGTAAATGATTAGACGTAAATATAAGCCGTTTATTTCCTTTGAGTCTTTTCACAATGAGAACACGTTATATGACAAGATAAAGGGTTGGGGAAACATTACACTAATCTCGTGTGTGTGTGTGTGATGGATGGATGTCTTCCTAATATCCCATGGTTGATTTTACAAGAATCGTGGGTTGTTAGCCTCCGATTAATTCCTTTGCCGCTTTAAATGATGCATGAAGGGGAGCGCTGCATCTCAGATATCGTCAGAAATTTAGTTTCAACTCATCGTTCACATCTTCTCCACTGCGCTTCCCTCGGGTGTAGAGAGCCAAGGTAGACACACACAGCACACTAACACATAAACTCAGACACATGCGCACGCACACACACACACACACACACACACACACACACACCAAACAAGGTTGCTCAGAGGAGTGTGGAAGGCAGGCTGCTTCTTGGGTTCCTGCACTCACATGAAAGTCTAATTGAGGAATCACATAACTGCAGCAAGAAATATCAAATCAGGGTCTTGCTCTCTCTCACACTCTCACAATATCCCAGTTTCTCTCTCTCTCTCTCTCTCTCTCTCTCTCTCTTCCGTACTTCCTTTTGCTCTCTCACCCGTTCTGTGATTTAGTTTAAACCTTCCTGTAGTGTGAACTGTGACACTCCACCTGCACAACATCAGACAGGTTGATACAGTGTCGACTGTGCTGCTGAGTGACACGGGATAACTAGGTGCAGTAAATGGCTGCATACATCCATATAATTGAATATTATTGAGATAACTGAATATACAGAAGAAATCTTCTGCATGCAGGCCACAAAAAGTAACTTGACTCCTGCAAACTGTCTTAACTTAGACAATTACAGTTATGTTTGGCAAAGCTTTAGACAAGATGCGGATGAAGACTGTGTTATTGAAAAGCTGCTGAATAAAACTAGTTTTGAATATATGTACATGAAAACAACATGCAGGTGTCTTTTACATTTATCCATCTAATACAATAAAACTGAATATAAGCCACAAATTAGCTCTATATGTAGTGTGCCTTCATATGCTAATCCATATATAGTCAGCAGAGCATTCCAGACAAGCCAATTTGATGAAAAATCCCCTTTCCCTTTTAGATTGCAGAGTAAAAAAAAATGGTATGGACAAAATAATGGACCATTACAGCTTTTTTAATGGTGGTGTGTGTCAGTCTGTTGGCTGTTACTGCTAGAAGGAACTGAGATGAGAGAGAGCCTTGTATTAAGGATATGCTCCTCTCTCTCTCTCTCTCTCTCTCCCTCCCTCACTCTATCTCTTGCTTTTTCTCTTGTGCTCTCTCTTTCTCTTACACTCTCTTTTCTCTCTGGCTTTCAAGCTTTGTCGTATTTTCAACATGATGTGTTTTTCCTCCAATTAGAGACAGAATAACCAGCCCCCAGGCTCATTAGAGTAGCCTGGCTATACGGACCAACACACACACAAACACACACACTTTTGATATGGATGAAGCACATGCATTCAGACGTACAGTATGTGCACACACCCACATGTTTGCTTGGATAGACCCAACCACATGTTGTACACTTCACACAAATTGTGTGCTGGAATAGATGCACGACCCGCCACAGTAACATCAACTGCAGGGGAAGTAGTGGCCTGAAGGTTAGAGAAGCGAGCTTGTGACCGGAATGTCGTCGGTTCAATCCCCCGGACCGGCAGGATACATCTGGGTGGGGAAAGTGAAAAGCAGCGCTTGCCCCTCCCTCATTACCACCACTGAGGTGCCCTTGAGCATGGCCCTTAACCCCAACCGCTCCAGTGGAGCTGCTCAGTGGCCAGCAGATCAGACTGTGGTTGTACTGATCAGCTTCCAGGTGTGAATGTGTGTGTGAATGTGATCAGGGCGTTCCTGAAAAAGAGAGCATTGCTCTCAGTGAAACTCCCCTGAATAAATAAAGGTAAAAAAACCCAAAAAACTCACACTAATATAGAGGTCACTTGCCGGTATAACACATCACATCACATTGGATATATTCATGCATGTTCATATGACTGCATGTACATTCACTGTATTGTCTCTCAAATGAATCATTGTTGACTTCAGATGTGTTAATGAAGATGCGCACACACACACATACTCACACACACTTCCATCTCATTTCATTAAGGACAGTCCATGTCTGTGAAAACAACTACTGATTTCTTTAATTGTGCCATTGCATTAGTCAACCGACTTCTTAAACAATGGCCTTGTCTATTTCTCTGTCTCTTATCTTTTTCGTAGTCAGCACCTTTCCCAATTGATATTAACACACTTGCTAGAAGCAATTATTTGACAAGTCACTTTGAAGATACAACATCTATCTAACCCAACCAAAATTCATTCATTTCCTCAAACCATTTTTGCAATCGAAGCATTTAATTTTTGTTGTTCACATATGGATATTATTTTACTAGAAATACACTTGCAGTGTAAAAACCTGGCAACGACCCATTTTTCTGTCTCAAGTTGAACTCAGTGTTCACTGAGTCAGACTATAAAGTGTGCCCGTTGGGTTTGGATTGGCAGCGGCACACAGCTGATTTTAGAACAAATAGAGATATGGAATTACTCAAAAGCCCAGGCTAGAGGTGAGAGTTATTGATGGAGGATTTGAATGATTGGATGTTTTATAGGAAGTAACCTCTATTGGCTGAACACAGGTCTTTATTCTCTGTGATATGATTGGTTCCATTCCAGAACGGCGGTATTTTGCAACCAGTAAAACGCTACAGAATAATAGAAACACTTCATCAACATACGAATATGCTCAAGGCCACAAGCACATTTACAGGCATCTAGCCCCGAGTACAAGAGTGTAAACACTCACTCAGGTCGGACCTTTGTTGCCTTTCAGCATCTATAAGAGGCTTTGAGAGGGAGTGGGAGAGATGGAGAGAGCGGGACAGTGGTTGAGAAAGAGCGGGATGTATAGGGCGTGGGATGGCTGGTGAGAAAGAGGTAGAGGGGATAGATGGAGGGAGAGAGAGGGGGGGGGCAGTGGGAGGGAGAGGGGAAAGATGCCTTCCCTCTCCCAAATGGCCACGCTCGGCTGAGCCACATAATGCGTGCTCAACAGTATAAGTCTGCAAAGGGCCCGCATCCATAGATCATTGTGAAGTGGCATGTGACCTATAAAAAAACGCCGGCTGCTCCCTCCATGTTCACTGTGTCAGCAGAAAAAAAACAGAACAACAAAACAGCGGGATCGCAATAAATTCACTCTTGCCCCTCTTCTCTCTCTCTCTCTTCCTCGTTCTTGATTCATTGCTCACTGCCTATGCCGCTCTTTCTCTTCCTTTTTGCCTGTCCTTCTCTCCATCTTCTTATAAAAATAGTTGCCGCCATTCCACTTTCTCATTCTCCCTGTCATACTCCCTCCCCTCTCTGTGTGTCTCTCTCTCTCTCTCTCTCTCTCTCTCTCTCTCTCTGTCCTTCTCTCCCTCCTCTCTTTCCCCCCTGCATCAGTGCTTTCCCTAAGCATAGTACTTTTTCTCACCCCCCTCTAAGCACTGAGGAGAAAATTACAAGGTCGCCTGTACATCCATGACAGGCCACGGCCGTCTCCTCATCCCTTCCGCTAATGATCATTAATTACATGTCATTAACTAACATGCCACGGGCTATTCTTCCACATTTGTCATCTGCAACCGACTTCACATTCTGAATTCACTCCAATTAATTAGATTATTCTACTCGGCCGCTGCTGTTTCTCTGACTCTTTTTCTTGATCTCTCTCGCAGTCCCCCCCAACACACACACACACACACACACACACACACACACACACACACACACACCCCTCCCTTCCTCTCTCTCCCTGCCTCTTTTGCTCTTTCTCCTTCTCATCCTTCACTTGAAAGGACCCCGTCTTCATCTTCTAAGTTCACATGTGACATTCTCCGTCTTCCTCGCTCGCCCATCTTGATGCCGGCGACCCGTCTCTCTCTTTTGTTCTCCGCTGCGTTTGACCAGCCTTTGAATGGTGCCGTCTCCTGCGCTGGCCTTCTCCATCACTCCTCCTCCTGATTGCGAGGCTTAATCAGCGGCTGGCTGCAGATGATGATTCAGTCTAGGCCACATCCTCAGGAAGGGAAAGGCTAGTGGATTCATTAAGAACATCCAGACCATCCCCACCACCACCCCCCCCCCCCCCCACGCTATCCACATATCCGCTATCCTGCTTGCTGGCTGGCTCGCTAATTAAATCTCCATACATGATACCACTTGCTAAAGGTCAGAATCCATCACAATATCATTATTCTGTGATTAAACAAGTGTCTCCCACTTCCTCCGCCGCACTCGGTCGGCTAGCCTCCGCCTGAAAACACGACTGAATTGGGTGCCTTAATTCTTTTTCCCTTTTTTTTTGTCTTTTGTCCTCTCGCTCTCGAAAATCTCTTTTGTGCTTTCTCTCTCTCGCTTTTCCCTCTTCCTAATTCTCTGACTCCCTTGTTAAAAGGACTGCACAGTATTGAAAAAAAAAATGTATATTGCAATTCTTGTGCTGAATATTACCATTGCAATATGAGCTATAAACATGTAGACTTTTTTTTCACACTTTGTGTTTTGCAGTCCTTGAATGAAAAACAATTTTGGGTGGAAAAATAAGATGCTAATGCTTAGGAATCATCCCATTAAGAAATAATGAAATGTACACAGTACCGGGAAAAAAAACACTGGTTAGGAAGTTTTCTGAGACGCCTTTCTCTTTCCAGTTTTGATTGTTTTGGTTTTTTAAATTAATTGTTCAGCCCTACTTATTCAATATGCTTCTTCAGTTTCTTTATTCTGTCCCTACATCTTTATAATCCACATCTTACTTCTCACTTTCTTGTACTTTCTCTTTTTCCTGGCTCTGTTTCCGTGGTTTAATTCTGAAATCCTCCTGCTGTTTCATTAGTTCCTAATTTGATTGTTTTCCCTATTCAACATTTGTTATGTGTTGTTGCTGCTCAGCTAGCTGTTGGCAGGTGGGAGCATCCATAAACATGAATTTAGAAAATACCACATGCTTATCAAAACCTGCCTCCTCGCATCGAGACCCACCAACAGACCAAAACAAGCACATAGATTGACTTCTTTTTAGGCAAGTATGCTTTTGAGAAGTGCACTTGCTCTATAATTTGTTTGTGTATACTTATGCTCCAATATACACATGCAGACACCAATATATATACACACATTTGCTGCCACTTTTTACCTCTTTCAATATGAATGTGCACTGACTTGCATTAAAATTCCCCGTTTTGCATCCTATAAACTGTATTGATCTGCTGGGATTGATGGCACGTCTCCCCGAGATGACATCACTGTCAGGCGTGGCATCAGCCGTGTGTGTGTGTGGGTGTGTGTGTGCACATGCTCTCTCTCCCCGCTCTCTTCAGTCCTAATCATTGTGACTGGTTTTTGGAACAGTCCCCAGGGCGCCATACAAAGGGGAGTTAAATCTACTTGGTGACAGCTCTTTTACTCCACGTCGACACTCGCGCATTCATGCTGAATTTTGAGCGCGATTCAATCGGAGCGGTGCAAAAATACTCTCTCTGTTGAAATGCCCTGCGGATGCCTTAACAATGCAGCAAAGAGCACCTAACCCCAGCAGTCGGAAGCACGTTCACAAAGACTGCTGCTCTTACCAAGACAATGAACTGCTTATTTGATTTTAAAACGATATAAAACACAGAATTGAGTTTTGCCAGTTGTGGCTGAAATTAGGTTTCTGCTTATCATGGAATAAAATGCGTATCTGTATCTATTTGTGTATTTCCCCCACAAAACATGTTATTCTGTTTGACTGTGTCTGAATGTGTGTGTTCTCCCCAGAGCATACTGTTTATGTCCACACATCGCTTTCCCTTGTCCGGCATTCATCGTAACGCCACATGGAGCTGTCCAACATTACTTGCCCTTGGGCCAAGCACTGGACTCCCCCACTATAATCTCTAGCCTGACATTTCCACTGCTTCTCATGCTCCCAGCAATTTATTGTAGATTTCCACTCAGCAGTAACAGTGTGTGTGTTTGTGTGTGTGAAGATTTTTGAATGTATGAGTGTATGTGTACTTGAATATGCAGCGTAGAATTGTCTGCAGCACACAGCAGGCTTTTGAAGCTGAGGTTCCTCTCTCTCTGGCATTCTCTGTGTCTTTCTCTCTTTCTTTCTCTCTCTCTCTCTCTCTCTCTCTCTCCCTCTCTCTCTCTCTCTCTCTCTCTGAAACAGGCATCTAAAGGCAGAAGAGCCTATCAGAGGAATGGAACGGATGGATGGATATAGGGTTGGAGGGCTTCCAAAGATGGTCTCAGTGAGGAGAGGATGATGGGAAGAGATGATAAGGCAGAAGAGAGGGGAAAAAGAAGGAGATGCAGACAGAGTGAGGGATAATCATCTATTAAGGCGGGACACAGGACAATTAGAAAGATGTGATGAGATGCTGTTGGGACTGAAGAACAGAAAGATGAAAAATAGAGGAGAAGCAAGCAGGGCTAGCCTAGTATTTTTAGTGGAGAGGGAGTTGTGTGTGTGCGCATGTGTGTACTGTACATCTGACAGTGTGTGTGTGTGCATCTCACTGCTTGTGTGCACGTCTGACCTTTGTGTGTGTGTGTGTGTGTTTACACTATAGTGTGTGTGATGGTGTGCTCAATCATGCGTTGATAGTGTGATGGAGGGCACCGTGGATCAGTGGTCAGACAGATGACATGTTGGCAACACCGTCAGCAACAGTCCAGCTGATACTACACACACATACACACACACACACACACACACACACACACACACACACAGTGAACAAATGAAGGATAGTGTGTGGGTTAAACTTGGGGACACCAAGGATTTTGCTGAATGAATGATTGTATGAAATGTGATTTCTCAACTTTCCTCCAGTGTAAGCAGACAGATCAAACGTATACAGTTTCCTCTAAATAGCTCTTGGCAGCAGAGTAGTAACATGCGCATAACTGGGTATAAGAAGCATTTTGCTTTATTGAGAAGATCAGAACAATAAAGTTTCCAGTTTTATGGTTTGCCTTCAATATAATAGTAAAAAAGATGGTTGCATTAAATGATTAGTGTTAACACGATAGATGGCATCCCCCTTCATCCTAGTCCAAACATTCCCCTGCATATCTTTATATACAGCTGTAGTAATGAATACCATTTTAGTAGATGCTTTACTTTAACGTGACTCACTGTTGCGGCAGGAGTCATACAGCCAATGTTTTATTATAGTGAAATTGAATGTTGACATTATTTCTTACAATGAATACTGCAAACCCACTTAGACGTAACATAAATTCTTTAGTGCCGCCAATCATCCTGGCAGGCCAGTCATTTAGCACAGTGGGGCTAGAAGAAAATACTGGATGCCTAAGTGGCTAATTATACAAAGAGAAGTCAGTGGGATATCCATTTTTTTTTTCAATTTTTCAGTCTTTAACGGTTCTCTTTCTTTGTTATGGTAGTTTCTCCATATAATCATTAATAACGCAGCAGTAAGACAAGCTAATCGTAAACAACAAATGTTACACGAAGACTAAAACAAGAATCTACTGAATTCTGAATCGTATAGTGGAAAGAAAGGAATTAAAATAGAGCCACATGCAGTATAATAATGGCAATAAAAAGGACTGGCTAGAAGTGCTGGAAAATGGACTCATTGGAGCCTCTAACGGTTGAGCGGTGATATGAGGCGAAATGTCTCTGTGGTTTAATGTGTGTCATTAACTTCCTGAACTAGCAGCCAATGGAACGGGTCCTCTCGACAGTGCAAGCCCAGATTAGGCCATACATCAGAGAGTGTTAGAGAGCGGGTCTCTTTCAGTCTCTACTAATCGCATTGAGCAACTCTCTCTCTCTCTCTCTCTCTCTCTCTCTCTCACTGCCCTCCCTCTCGTTCTCTCCACTCTGTATCTGCTGATCCCTCTGCACAGTCCAGAAGAGAGCTCTCTTTGTGCTGGTGCTGGCAGGCGGACAGAAGCAGAGAGATGGATATGGCTGAGAGTGACCTGATTCTGCCTCAGTGTCTGGCCTCTGTCCAAAATCAGAGCCTCTGCTCTCCTGTCCCAATGTCTTCGGGGAGGAGCCCTCTGTCTTTCTCCTCTGCTGCTGCGCTGCGGGACTCTGGCCGCTGTACCTGCCAGACCTGGGCAAGAATCGAGTTGATTGCGGGTTCAACTACTTTGAGTGGCTTGAGGCAGCGTTTGATTTATAAATCAAGCATTTCATGTGATTTCACACGCATATTCAACTGTATACAACTAATGTTTTGTCCAGTGTCCAATGTTTTGTTGTATTGGCAGTGCCCAGGGAGGGAGAAGTTTGGAGAGAAAAACAAGATGACAAATTATCCTTAAGGTCTGTATGTGGCCAATGTTTGCCAGTATTTAACAAAGACAAGCTGGAAAGCATTGGTCATTTGGACTTGCGCCAGAAATGTTTGAGATTTGGAGTGCAAGCAAAAAAAGACACCATGCAAAAGCAGTAGTGAGAAATGGCAACCCACTGAGTTGGAGAATGCATTAATGAGATGGGGTGAGAGAGAGAAATGGGAAAATAATAACATGTAAAAAGTTGTACAAGCAGTGACAGAGCGGTGTCTGGCAGACTGCGTCAAGGGCTACCTTGATATTACTTGGCATTCTGACTGGAGATGGCTATGGCATTGCTACTACAAATGTTGTGTTTTAGTGGTGGAATAATGAAAACATGAGTGCCTCCTGAAAGAGTTGACAAAGTCGATTTCATTAGATTGCGGAATGCTGGGCTGTGATTGACAAGCGGCAGAAATAATACGGCATGTGTCAGTGACAAGATGAGAGACACATACACACATTTTCACACATACATATGCAAAGACGCCCTCTTCTTTCACGTGCAACAAATTCACACTTTCAGAATTGACACTCTTCACACTTGCGCAGACACACACACATACACACACACACACATACGTTCACAGAAACAGATCATGTGAAGTCCTCGCGTCTAACATTGAAAACCACTTTTACCTTTTGGGAAAAGGAATCAATCTTGAGAGAAATGGCTGCCAGTTTATTTGTTATCATTCGAGGAAGCTTTCACTCACCAAGCCCCCAAATACTATACACACACACACACACATACACACACACACGCACTTTCTCATTTCCTCTCTGATAGCTCCTGTTAACCTTTGAACCCCAGGGTGATGAGGCTCCTTTGTAACTGATGGTAACAATGATGAAAATCAACTTCGCATTCTCTCTCATCATGGAGAGAGAGAGAGAGGGAGAGAGGATTTTTTTTTTCCTTTTTTCTCACTAAAAGATAGAATATGGATTGGGTGGGAGTGGAGGCATAGAAGACTGTCTTTTTGCTGGTGATTGGAGCAAATATAAGTGGACACCAGTGGAGACCAGTGTTGGCAATTGTGTGTGTCAGGAAGGAAGAGGACGGGTCTTGATGATGCATTGTTGTCTCAGAGATAGGAGACAGGTCAGTAGGAAGAGTAACGTTAAAAACCAGAGTGATATTTCACTGTGATTTCACGGTGTGACCCTGGTTCTCAGCAGAGCGCCATTAGTCTACCAGCTAGCCACGGCGAGGCTTGTAGGACAGAGAGTACATCCTGACAGCAACTCATTCTTAAAAGGTCAGGGGGAAAAAGGCAAGGAGAGAGGAGGGAATTGGAGGGAAAATGGTCTACTTGAGTGTGTTTTTTGATGTGGTTTTGTTTTGCACAAATATTCATCTGATTATCCTCTACAGCATCTCAGTCTCTTTCTTATCTCTTTCTCTCTCGCCTTCCTCCACCTTGTTCTACTACCCGTATGACACGATCTTGACCTAAATGCAGGTCGTCTCCATCGATCACTCATACCACTCCGTATAACCCCATGTTATAGCCTAAAGCTTAGCCTGGCCTAGACAAGCCATATTCCATTTGTCTAATGAAAGCAGACCCCCATATTTCCTCCGTGGCACAGTCCGAGGCTTCTGATGATGATGGCCTTTAGTGAAAGGTTGTCAGGAGACACTCGGTGCTCGCAAGATTGATCAAGACCCCAGGGAGTGCACTTCCAGGAAGAAAAACTGAAAAAAAAAGACATGAAATAAAAGACCCCCCTGTCCACAGCAACCTCCCTCTAACTGCTCTAACCACTAGGTTTTATACACTAGTCTGGATCTGAAATGGTTGAATAGCTTTAAGCCAAATGGAAGCCAAGATGCTATCTTTTTGAAGCCTGGTGGTCTGGGTTTGATCTGAAAGTATTTTTTTTAAGGCTCAGAAGACTTGCCATGAACTAAATATTTGATTGTGCCTCCTGTAGCCAAATTTAAAAATATGCTTTGCCTGCCATGTTCCTATTTTGGCATTTAAAGTCAAGTCTGATTCCGATAAACCTCGTCTTTGGTTTATAATTGATTTTTTTTATCACCCTGGTGTGTCCAATCATTCATAACAGACCAAGGCTGTTTATGATGAATTACAGGGGCTTTAGCAGCAGCCTGTCACCTTCATTTGAACGTCCAAATCAGTCCACTGGGAATTGCTTTTCCTCAAATCATAACAGTAACAGGTGTGGATTTAGAAACCTCATAACCACTATCTGATCTAACCACCGACATTTGTTTTCTGTGGTGTTTTGAAAGAACACAAAGGCAGTGTCAACTGCCATGCCATTTCTCCTCACAATAACCCACCACATTGCTAAGCTATTAATCAACCAATGCCTGCTCCAGTCCTAAAGCCACTGTCTCAAATCCATCCATACATACAGAATAATGACCATTCCCCCGGCACCATTATTCTCTTATCAAAACCCATAAGTCATTCCGCTTTTCAGTGATGGGTATGAATATCCCCCTGGCTGGTTTAAAGCACATGCATGTAAACACAAAATGTAGAGGCACACACAAATCCTGAAGCACTCCCATCTTTATACAATCACAAAATCACGGCAGCATGTCCAAAGGAGAAAGCATAACAGATGAACCCCCTTCAAGAGTTGTATTTTTACCCATTCTCAGTCTATTTTTACACTTAGATGCATTGCGGTGATTTGCCTGAGAGCTGTGTGACGGGGCTGCTCTCCGTTCTCTTTTTTATTTCACCCGGTTCACTTTGAATCATTTCACATTGAATATCCTGCCGCGCTGGCATTTCTGCAGTTGCCGCTTGCGTCGGGTGAATTGGTGGTGGGGGGGGGGGTTTGTGCCTGACAGAGTAGCCCCTGGCGCTATTACAGGGCTGGAGCTTGACTGCAGTCTTCTTCCATCTTCATCTCTTCTCTCTCTACGTTTTTCCACATTCGCCTTTTCTTGCATGTGCACACATACAGTATACGCTCACACACAGAAACTTTTCCCCTTTGTTGACCCCCACCCCCCATCCTGCCCCCTCCCTTATGCAATACTCACACACGCACACACTCACGCACAAACTATCGCTTCTTCTCCCTTTTAATCTCCATCTTCCGGTCATAAAGTCAGCTGCAGGCCTGTATCTGGAGGAGCATGCTAAATACCAGACTGTCTTCCAAACTTAACTCAACCCTTGCAGCGCTACTCACATTTATTCATCTCTCAGTAATGGTGGGACTCATGAAGGCCTGATCCAAGTAGTGCCCTTCACAAAACATTCCTAGTATTTGTGTGCGAAATTGAATCGGTACGGAGACATTGATCCACCGGAGCGTTCCTCCCTTCCTCACTCCCTCCCGTGTCTCTCTTGAACACACACACACACACACACACACACACACACACTCAAACGCATGCAGGCAGAAAGACGTGTGCACACATACGGGCACACACCTACACAGCCTTCCTCGCCTCCCACAGCACATGTACTATGTTTTCCCCATGCACAACAGCTGCACTAACCCCTCTTCTCCTCCTCCACCGCAGCTCTTGACCATTGACGACGACTTCTGCGGCCTGGACATGAACGCGCCGCTGGGCGTGTCTGAGATGGTGCGCGGCAAGCCTCTCTTCTCCGACGCCGCTGACAAGATGACCTCGGTCATCGCCTACGTCTACAAGAACCACTCGCTGGTCTTCGTGGGCACAAAGAGCGGACGAGTCAAGAAGGTAAGGAGGAGCGCCGGGCAGGGATGAGGGGCGGAGGAGAGGGGAGATGGCTGAATGGATGAATGGATGCAGAGATTTGGTTTCTCCCTGTTAGAATGTGGAGCAAGCGCTGGGAATTGGGGATTGGTGGATTGGCGGAAGGGTAGTAGTAGTAAGGCAGATTGACTTTCAGGCAAACCAGCTGAGTCGGCTGTTTTTGCAGGAGGAAGAGGTGTTTGTGTGTGTGTGTGTGTGAGAGAGAGAGAGAAAAAGAGAGAGGAAGTGAATGTGTGTATTCCACTTTAGAGGGAATCTGTGTGTGTGTATGTGTGTGTGTGTGTGTGTGTGTGTGTGTGTGTGTTTTGAGGTAGGGGGATCAGGAGAGCCCCTGAGGGGGTTTTATTCCTAGAGTCAAGCCTATCTGGTATCTCTCAACATCCTCCTGATCCACTGCACCATATATCACACATACACTCGTCTATACCAAGCATTAGGAGTATCCGCTGTACTTTTCCTGTAGTTGGACTTGCATAAAATCCAGCGCCCTGGGGGGAGATTGTAGCACACATCAGCATGTTGCAGAACTTGCAAGACAGCACAGATCAGCATGTTGCAAAATCGATTAGGCCAAGTTTCTTATCTGTTTCTCGAGGCATATTGAGGCATCTGTATAGGATGAAATACTGTACATCATTTATTGAATGAGTTACTGCATTATATATCAATACAGGAACATATCTGATTGACAAGTCTCATTCCTACTGTGTATTATTTATATAAATTGTTAGTTATTGTAGTCAGAGAAAAGGGTTTTGGATGCCTGGCTTTTAAAGCCTATGGAATTCTTTTTCCAGCAGCGAGTGTCAGCCATAGCATTTGTGAACACCTTTGACCATAACACACCCCCAACCCCCACCCCCCCACCCCCCAAAACATGTCATACTCAGTGTGACAGCAAAGCCCTTGGCTAAACAAGATTTGTCCCCTCTGAGATAAACAGGGCTGGATAAGCCGGGTTTTGGCGTGTTGGAAGTTCCACCTTAGACTCCCCTCCTGTTCCTGTGTCCTCCCCAATCTGGGAGCCCTTTTCTGGACTAATGGGATGATGCACCGCTGCTAGGTGTGATGGAGGGGTGGTAGCTCCAGTGTATTTTACCTCTCTCTCTCTCTCATACACACACACACACACACACACATAGCTCGGCTGGCTAACGTACAGCAGGGCCATGACTGAGACTAATGCTGGGCCAGCTAGGCCGGCGAGCCTCACAGGGCTGGGGAGAACAGCATTACACAGAGGGGAGGAGAGGAGAGGGATGGAGCGACTGAGGGGTGGAATCAGACGGAGGGGTAGAGCGAGGTTGTGCTGGAGGGGAGAGGTGGGACAGAGATGTGATGTATTTCTGAAATGCGTGTCTGAGAGGGAGGGAGAGAGAGACAGAGTGTGAAAGAGTTAGCTCTGGATGGAGGGCCGGATGGAGGGAGGGAGGGAGGGAGGGAGGGAGACAGAGTGGAGGAAGTTGAACAGATGTGATGGAGGCCTAACACAGAACTAGCAGCTGATGGGTGGATGTGTAGATGTGTCATGCTTTCCTAATCCTCCCTGGGCTGGTTTGTTGATGAGATGCAGGGAGACAGTTCCCCTCACATTGCTGTTGTCGTTGCTATTGTTCTGTACAGGAACAGCGTGGTATAGGCAGTGGTTTTCTGTGTTGTAAGACAATAACAAGTAGGCAGATGTCTCAAACGGGGGAAAATAAGTGACCTTTTTTAATGCCTGCTGTTTATGTCTGGTGATGAGTGAGAGGCAGCGGAATTTAGTGAATGTGAGTGTGTTAAAGAGTGTTATAAGCCGTTTTCTGGGTTTTCAGAATATTGGTTATGCTCCGGGATGTTAGAAATGACTTTGACAGATATCCCTCTCATAACCACAATATTGGCACTTGAGAGAATCCTGTCTGCAGGATTTTGTCTTTGTTCTCACTCATACCCAAACTGAGTGACGATCAGACTGTGCACATACAGTATTAAGCAGGCACACAATGAAAACCCACAGGCAAACACCATCTAGGACAAAAGGTGATCAATACACCAACACAGATGTACGTACATGCACACACTTAGCCTCATTCCGTCCCCACTCTCCCCTCACACACACAAACTCCTCCGCCCCTGTCGTTATAGTATACCATTAGATGACATCAGAGGCAATAAAAGACAACAACAAGACAATAAAAGGTCCAAGCCTCAGCCCACCCTCCTTCATCAGTGACTTTATAACCCCCCGGCTAATGGATGTTGATTTATATACACTCCTCCACCTTACTCACTCCATCCCTCCCCCTCTCTTTCTCTCAACTCTTCTTCTCTCTCTCTCTCTCTCTCTCTCTCTCTCTCTCTTTCTGAGTGTTATTTATGGCCCTGTGACGAGCATGTCACCCAGGATAAATATTAGCATTATGGTAAAACAGGGCGGAGGAGGCCTTTAATGCCGCGGTGTTCGGGTGAGCTAAATGTTAGCGTTTACAGGCTTGTGTTTATGACATCATGAAGTTGTTTGGAGCTGGGCAGGAAGTTCAGTGAATTAAATTAAATTTGCTTGTGAAATTGTTTTATATAATGTGGGTAGCGTATAATTTTGGTAGTATAGGTTGAGGGCTGTCGACTTGTCTACACACACACACACACACACACACACACATACAAATGCACACACACACAAGTACACACAGTTAAACAGATACACATTTACAGACACACATACATACTGTACACACAGACATTGACGTAGATAGACAGTGCTTAAACACCCCCCCCCTCACACACACACATTCAGACACTCAAACAGATACAAATACGCACTTTCAGTACTGAAACTCACACACAGACAGCAAGCCTTGCCTCCGATGTCTCTCAGAGAGTGAGTGGCAGTCTTGTGTAAAGTCCACTTTGACACAGTCTGAGCTGAGTTTCATAACAGCGTCCTGTCAGCAGAAAGCAGGCAGCGCTGTGGAATCAGCAGAATGCTGTACATGCCGACAGCTACAGCCACGCCAGGCCCTTCACTGTCCACCCAGGGCTTAAACCCCTCTCATCACACAGGGTTTATATGATCTGTTCACCTCCATGCCTTTTTCTCACTCTTTTTATTCCATCTTCACCTTTCTCCAGCTCGCACCTTTTGAATTTATAGGACGTCTCTTCCTCTCTCCACTCTTCATCACACCTCCAACCTCTCTCCTTCCTCTTTGTCTTTCTCCCCTTATTTTTTTCCCCTCCGCTCCCTTTCTCCACCTCTGTTTGCCCTCTCTTATAATTTCCCTTTCTTTCTTTCCCTCTGTCTCTATCTCCCTCCCTCCCTGCCTCCCTCCTCCCGTCTATCTGTCCATGGCTGAGTGGAGTTGATGTGAGAGCTCTTTGATGGCTACCTCCCGCCATTGGAAGTGAATGGACCATATGGCTTCTATCAGCCTGTCTGTCGGTCAGTCAGTGTGTGTGTCGGTCCGCGGCTTAAGATGGATATGGAGATGTGAGGCTGATGGAGATTTAAGGCTGGGGCTGGGGAACAGTTTAAACCCATTACTGCAGGTCAGTGCACTGCAGCAGGTCAAGGAGAAAGACTTCACCCCCCCTCCCCTCACCCCCCCACTGGCTACGGTTTAGTTTATGGTCATCTGGCAATGCTCCACATTAGCATAGGTGGTACACATCAGTATGGACACATATGCATGAAGCACACACACACACTGCACACAGTTGCATGTCCGAAGATGGGCACATATGCATGAATGGGTGAACGCTCACACTCAACCCACTCGCCCACCAACCCACACACACACACACACACACACACACACACTCTCCAGGACAAAGGCTGCCCAGATACCTCCATGGGGCCGTGGATGGAGAGGTGGACTAGGGGACGAGAGGGAGGGAGGTGGAGGGATGAAGGAGAGAGAAGAGAGGGGAGAGATGAGATTGAGGGCCACCTGCCGAGGTGCTAATGCATCTCCCCTCTGTCCGCCCCGATGGGGGAGCGCTGGCGCTCAATACAATGAGCAACTAACCTTGAACTGGACACACACAAACACACACACACACATAGGCACATAAATGAACAGGCAAAGCATGCAAAGGAAGTGAGGTTGAAGAAGCTCAGCATGAATGTTTTTGCATGTGTGTGTGTGTGTGTCCAGTGTTACCAGTTTGTACAAAGCACTGCTGAAGGTTGTCTGAAAGTGCGTGTGTGTGTGTGTGTGCTTGTGTGTATGGGTGCATGTGTCTTAGTGTGAGAGTGTGGAGGGAAAAAAAAAATATTCCACTGAGCACACTCTCTAACCTTTCTGAGAGGATTTGTCAGTATTTGGCCAAAGGCTAAGAGCAGTGGTGGTGGGTAGCGACAATTCACTCACCTCTTAACTCTGCCACTGCTTTTCAACCTCTCCCACTCAGAGAGAGAGGAGGAGAGAAGAGGAAGCAAGACACATAGGGAGAGTTGGAGAGAAGAGGAAGCAAGGGAGAGATGTAGAAAGAGTGAGGGGGTAGAAAGAAGAAGCAAGAGAGACTGAGAGAGGAGACGGAAAGGAGAAAAAACAACAGCCGCTTTGCCAGGCAATTAGTTTCACGAAGGGGAGGAGAAAAGCTTGGTGAGAAATGGAGAAAGAGGGGGCTTTGTCATTTGAGGTTGTCAGGGGAGATGGCACGAGGGAGAAACGGGTCAATTTTGACGCTGAATGGTTAATGTTTGTTGTTGAGAAGGGAAAGGTCAAACTCTACTTTTGACTCTACCTCTGTCAATTTGTCTCTTTCATACTGTCTTTACCCCCCTCTCTCTCTCTGCCTATCTCATTACTCCTCTCTCAAGCTGCAGTAATCCCTTTCCTTTCAATACCTGTCTACTGCCCTCTCCATCACAAAGATGCCATATCGCTTTCATTTAATTCTTCCACTCACTTGTTTTCCTCTATTCTGTCACTCTTCTTTCCTACCTCTCTCTTCCACATGCCACATTGGGCTGGATATTGAAAAATGATTTTTCAAGGCATCAAAAGTTATTGAAAAGCTTCAATGTTAGAGTGGGAACTTGTATTTTCTTCTGGTGTATACAAAATTCATACCGAGGATATCATTTCAGCATGGTTGATTCTATTTGGAAAAGCAGATGCCATAGACATTCCACAGAAAAGAATTTCACTCTGCTGAATTAATGAAATGTGCTTTCATCAAACAAAGGTATGGACAAAAATAATCTATTAGAGCCAGTACTGAATATAATAGAAGTATTGGAACTGCTGGAGGATATGTGAGGATACTGATTCCTAAATGAGGTCTCAGCCATTTCAAAAATGGGATGCCTCACAAAATGATTTCTGGTATGAAACAAAAACTCATCATTGAATATCACTGGAGTCATGAACTGTTAGGACTTTAGCTTGCAAAATCTAGAAACATTTTAAAGGGTGCAACCATATCAGGCAACAATAGTCGATGTCAATGTTAATCCAAGCCATATGTCCAATTATGGCCTTTTGAACTGATTATGATCACAGTTGGTTCATGTTGCATTTCTGTAGCGTTCCCTGTCTGTTGGGAACTGAACCGGGGCAATGCTGCATTCTGGCTTCTCCACTGGGACAATAGATTATGGATGGATATACGTGTGTGTGTGTTTGTGTGTTTACTTGAAATATTTATTGCTCTGGACCAGTCCCATATGTTTGTGTGTTAGTTGTGTCCTTTGTGCATGTGCATGTGTGTGTGTGTGTGTGTCTATGGCGGGTTGGTTAGGCCCAGATGCAGATTATTGAAATGGGCTGAGCTGAGCCGTGGTCAGTGGAGCAGAGGATTAACTGCTTAGAGCTAATGATGAAATATGCTGTAGGAAGGGCAGGCATCATGCACACACAGACTGCATGGTCTATGTGTGTGTGTGTGTGTGTGTGTGTGTGTGTGTGTGTGTGTGTGTGTGTGCAAATTTGTGATGAGATGTGGACAGTGGCTTATGGTTTATCCCCACCCCGCCCTTGTTATTCTATAAACACAATGCCCCCCCAACACGCACGCAACCACACACACACACACACACACACACACACACACAGAGACACACCTCACAACCAGTACCACCCTGCAGTAGCCCATTCATCCCGGGCAGTGGTCTAAACCCATGCTGAATTCAGACAGTATTCCCAGAATGTCAATGTTCCCATAATGTTGAGTATTCCTCAGCAGTCTTCCTAGTTGCCTTGGCACTGTGTGTGTGTGTGTGTGTGTGTGTGTGCGTGTTTGTGTGTGTTTGTGTGTGTGTGTATGTGTGTGTGTTTCGCTACCAAACTGGCTAGCACAGCAGCACACACTGCAGCATGCTCAGTCGTGAGTTGCCATGGCAGCACAGGCTGCTCCACGCACACAGAGTGGAATGTATAGAAGGCATCGACGCAGGCAAGACACACACACACACACGCACACAAACACACACATCTAAGGATATGTTGTGGTATGCTCAGTATTCGATTCTCATTACAGCTCACAATACTGTGTAAATAGTGTAGAAATTGTGCTGATACAATATGTAGTGAGTGTACAGTGGGATGATCTGATCCGATAATGGCAGGCTGGTGTTGAGAGAAGCTGCTGTCCACCTCAGAGCTGAAAGGTTGATGGAACACCACACAATATTAGTGTCTTAATATTCTGGTCTCGGTGTATCAGCCCCACTGTCTGTTTCTCAAGCTCGCTGCTTATTGCACTCTCTCTATTTGTAGTAGAGGAAGAGAAAGAAAGGCATGTCAAGGGGATATCGGTCAATGGGAACCCGTGCCCCCCCCCCCCCCCCCCCTCTTCTCCTCCCTTTCTCCACCCTCCATCCCTCCATCGTTCCCGGCCCATTGTTTCTCCATACATCTCATTCTGGTAATTTGCTCGGTGCACAAGGTTTGCTTAGGCCTCCTTCCAAATTCCAATTTCTCCTCTAGATTTAGGGTTTGGTAAATAGTGTTTGTGCATGTGTGTATGAGTCTGTGTGTGTGTGTGTTAGCCCATTCGGTGCAGAAAATCAGTGGGAGCAAACAAGAAGTGAAGTCCAGTAATGGCCTGGGAAGAGGTTCAGAAGGAAGTGGTTGATTTGCGTGCTCACAATACCCACAATGGCCACAATACTCGCTCTGCCTGCTGCTGTCTGCCAACACAACCCACCTCAACCTGTAGCCAGGCAGGCTGACTGCACAGAATCCATGTTGAAATCAGTGAGAAAACCTTAACCTCCACTTGTAGATAGGGACGGGGTGGGAGTGGGCTTTGGGGGAGAAGGGGACATGAGGAAAGGGAGATGGGGCAGAGAGACAGATATAGACAGGGGAAACTGGGGAAGGGTTGGAGAGCGGTAAAATGAAAGAGAGATGGAGAGAGACATGGGCATGGAAAGAAATTGGGGCGAGATGAAGACAGGGAGACGGATGAACGGATGGATGGATGATGGGAAAACAGCAGAGAGATGGAGGGATACGCCGAAGGAGAGATTGGAGGGAGATTGAATGTGCAGCAGATGGAGTGGGAGAGAGAGAGCGAGAGAGAGAGAGAGAGAGAGAAAGAGAGCAGGAGAGACGGATGGATGCAGAGATAAATTGAGGGCTAAATAATCTGAGAGAGAGTGAGCGAATGAAAAAGGTAGAGAGGGACATGGAGGCAGAGAGCGAGGTAGAAGCAGAGAGCAAGGGAACACCAGGGAGTGATAGAGCATGTCTTCCAGACCATTAGGGAATTCACACACACACACGCGCCTCAGCTTTTCCATTTGGCTAGTCAGTGAGACACAGTGTTTAGTTGATGAAAGGCATGAGGGAAGAGGAGGAAAGCAATCTCTCCTCTGATTTAGACAGAGCAGCACATGGCGCCCACATAGAGGTTAGCAAAGCACAGGCGGCGTGCTCTCTGCGTTTCTGTCGAGTCAGGAGGGCAAAGCGGCCTGATATGGTGGATGACATTGCCTGTGCGTTCGGTGTGTTTGCCCGTCAACCTTCACGTGTGTGTGTGTATGGGATTGTATGTAAAAATAGCTGTCCACCTCATGCGTGAGATTCAGGTGTGTATTTATAGATGCCATTGCTGTAGCTTGGCCTTATCCCTCCTTTCCAGGGCTCCTTTATAATTGATGAGCTGCCAGGGGCTGAGCAGGGCAACAATACACACGTACACACACACAAACACGCACACACACACACACACACGCGCGCGCACGCATACACACATGCACACACACAGCCTTTGTTACCAGCTGCTTCACTGCAGGTTGACACAATGTGCACACACATATGCACCAATTCAGAACCACTCGATTGCTTTAAGCTCCCGCATTGCTGCAGCTTGTCGCCAAGGTGAGCCTCCAGCTATGAATTATGGGCCTTGTAGTTTTACAGCCTGGGTGCTGTTTGTAGTGCTCTGACTTGCTGATTAGCTGCAACATCTCTTAGTCGGAGTGAAATTAAACTAGCTCAGAATGTCAAATTAGTATTTTTCTATATTCTATTTTTCTATGCTGAATTATTTTTCATTCATCAAGTTTTTGTGACCTTTCCCTGAAATTGAATTAGTATTCAGACACGAGACTTCCAATACACTGTTTTTTTTATATGTACACGGATCCTTTCTGAAATTGGAAGAGGGGAGCGACCGAGAGAGAGTGAATGGCTATAGAAAGAGAAGCGAGGCAGAGAGAGACAAAACAGGAAACTGAAAGAGAGTGTAGAGGGCAAAATTGGCGAGCGAGAAAGACGGGTGAAAGCAAAAGAGATGGAGAGAATGTCGAGAAAGGGTAAGGGGAGACGGTCTGATAGGAGGAGAGGGTGAGAGTGGTGAAATAGAGTTTGATGTTCATTTCACTCTTGTGCGTCTGCACCTATTGAGAGGAGTGCCAGTATGTGGCAGCCTATTGAGCTGTGAGTGATTTGAGTGGCTGTCCTCTGCAGTGTGTACGTGGAGTTGAAGGGCTTGAGCCAGGAGAGAAGTAGGAGAGAGAAAATGACTAACTTCAGCTCGATGTTTCCGTTTCCTGCCAGCTTGAACTGTAGTTGACTCTGATGTGTTGTTGGCTCAGGGTTAAGACAAGGCTGGCTATTAGAAGACTCAGGCAGGATCTGTGGAAGTAAACAACTCAAAGGGCTCACACGGAATCTGTGCTTTGATAACGAATGTAATTTGCGTGCGTTATGCTTGATCTCCTTTCATTCGCTTGGGTGGTTGAATCAAAACGGTTTGTCTGGTTCTTCACCAAAAGATCCCAGGACTGACAGCATGTTATCAAGGAAATTAAAGAGACCCTAATTCCTTCACAGACCTTGGAGAGAGAACATCATGCTGTTGGTTCAAATGACATGGATTGTGAAAAGGGTGTGTGTGTGTGTGTGTGTGTGTGTGTGTGTTCCAGTGGCAGGGGCGAAAGAATGTCTTGACACCTTTTGACCAGTCTAAGAAAGTGTGTATGTCTGTGTGTGTCTTGGTGCAAAGGAAAATGCTTAACTTATTGCCTATTTAGTTAAATATCCATGCAGCTTGTTTACCAGCATCTCAGCAGATTGGAAATTCAGCCTCAACTATGTGAAGATACCAACCCAAAGAAGAGAGGAGAGGAGAGGAAAAGTGTTGTGAGGAAAAGGAAACTTTGTAGTCTGTGTAACTGATGGCAGGAGAATAACAATCCACAACACAATAACAAATACACACCAGAAACTCCCTCCTCTCCCTCAGTTCTTTCTTTTTCTCCCAGGCCCCTCTTCTTCTGTTTCTCCCCCTTTCTTCTTCTGTCCCTCTTCCTATAGCGCCGTCGTTTCCCCCTCTTTCTCTCCTTCTGTCCCCTTTATGCTTTTCCATGTCTCTCTTTCTCCTCCATTCTCTCTTTCTCTCTATTCTAATTAGCATGTTGTTGTGTGGCTGTCTGGTGAGACAGGCTGGCAGCCTGTGTGTGTTTACAAGCTGCTCACCGAGGAAGGCTTTGCCAGGCAGCCCTGCTTTCTAAGATTTGCTGTAAACATACCATTATGGCTGTCTGCAGACAGACAGACAGACACACACACACACACACACACACACACACCTAAGCTAAACGGAGGGATGGGTCAAGTGTCAAGACAGGCAATCAGAGGCTAATTGTACCTCAACTTCGAAGAAAGGAGCAAAGAATAAACCGAGATATTAAAATACATCAATACCAATACATCAAATCCTGTGCATTAGGTATGTCCTGCATGGAGACAAATATCTGTCATCAATGCCTGTTTGATGTACACACAATGAACTGATAAACAGATAAATGCACAGTCCACTTGAGTGTTCAGACTCGTGCAAAATATCTGTTTTTCTCTCGCTCTCTCTCACCTGTCAAGCCCACTCTTAAAGTCTAGATCTACTCAGCCGGTTAATTAGCATCACTATTAGCATTCTTCAGCCATATCAAGCCCTCGTCAAGCCAGCCAAATGGGAATATAATTACAAAGTGGTCCAAGTTCTGTTTCTCTCTCTGTCTCTCTCTCCCTCTCTCTCTCTCTCTCTCTCTCTTCCACTGATGGATCGTTGAGTAGCTAACCACAGAGAGACACTCCAAACCATGGCTGTCTCACGCACACATGCACACACACACACACACACACACACACACACACACACACACTTCTAGTCATGTCCAAAGGTGGCTGAACAGCCAATAAGCATCGCCCGCCGCCGCTGCTGAAGAAAGACGCCACTGCTTTTTTTTTTTTTTTCCTATGCATTGGAAGAAGCGCTTGACTCGGCGTTAATTACTCTTGTGTAGCAGACTGTGAAGGCTCTCGCTCTCCGCCGCTTAATAACTCCTAAAGGTGATCTATTGTTAATTAAATAGTAGAGAAAAAGGTCATTCAAATTCTTCCATTGTAGCTGTACCCCCAAAATTGCAGTATATTAATTATCATTCAAATTGTATTTCATGTGTTGGCATTTGCGTGTGTGTACGGGTACCAAATCATTGCCTGGCAATTGGTTTTTCGTGCTCCAGCAGTAGAAAATCGATAGAACGTCTAGCAACTAATCACAGAATGTGGTCCTGTGTAGTTAAATGGATGGATGACTAGCACTAACAATGCCAGGGTTAGAGGCTCATTTCCAAAACTTTCTGCTGTCACGGTACTGTGAGGCACTTTGGATAAAAGCGTGAAAAGAATAGAGGCAGAAAAATCAACACTCAGCACCAGCTTATAATGTTTCACTTTCCGGTAATAAATCCATAACTGAAGATTCATGATGATCATCAGGGATAAGTGAAGATTAATGCTTTTTTCATTATAGAGGGCAGTTTTATCAGAAGTGATCTTATGTCCTTTTAGTTTAGGTTATCACCAACATTAACATCAACATCTCTCTCACTCCTCTTCCGCTCCACACAAACCTCATGATAACTCTCTCATTAGTTGTTCTGTAATCGATTGTCCCAAGATCACTGATGAATGACTGATTAAAGCGGAGCCATTCGTTATCTGCAGGACTGCATTTTGACACCCATCTTCCTACAGTAACTGCATGCTTTAGATTCCTAGAGGCTACTATTTGTTTGTCATCTCTCTTTCTCTCGCTCTCCACCTCCCTCCCTCTTTGTATCCCTCCATCCCTCCCTCGCCGACTTTCCTCTCACTTCCCTCCCTCCTCTCAGTCTCTGTGTGATTTATGGCTGAGTCTGTGCAGCTATAGAGGACACGCTACTGCAGGTGAGCCCTCTGCCTCCTTCCTTCCCTCACCACCTCCTTCCCTGCTCGCCTGTAGCCAATCATTGCACACTATAGGTCTCTTGGGGTGAGTAGTGCCCCCCCCCCTCCCCTCACACTCCTCTCTCTCTCTCTCCCTCTCTCCCTCTCTCCCTCTCTCTGCAGAGAACGGTTTGCCTCACAACTGGGTCATTCTCTCTCCTCCCTGCAGACAATGCTAGCAGCCAGTCAGCGAGGCAAGGCAAGGCTAGGCTATGACTCTGTAGCAAGGCTCAAAACTGCAAGGGAGACTTCTGAGGGACTGCGGGTGGAAGTGTGTGTCGTCGGGGGGGGTTGAAGGGTGCGTTTGCTTGCATCTGTATGTGTGTGTGTGGGTGTATTCAAAGCTGTAGAGATCGCAGGTAGATTGAGATGGGGGGAAAAAAAGTGTGTGCGAATGGGAGGTGCATATGAATGGGGTGTGCTGTTCTATGTGTTTGTATGCACACACGTCTGTGCATACTGGTGTGTTTGTTGTGGTATGTTTGCAAGCCTCTATTAGCCTCCTCATGTATTAAGTCTCTTGCAAACATCAGCCACATCTCCCCGCACCTGTTTGTTTGTTTGTTTTGGTTTATTTGCACATTCTTATATCGCTCAGCTTTTCCTCCTCCTCATCTCACACACACACACACACACACTCACACCCTAATGTACTGTAGCTGCAGTGCTGTCAGTGGGTTGCGATTTAGATTACTCTGACTCGCCCATTAAGCAGATGCCAGCGTAAACATCTTTAAAAAGGATCCCTGGGTCTGTCTGACATCAAGACTTTGAAGTACGCCTCAGGTACTGATGCTGCTTCGTAGACACAATGACAGATAGATGGATACGGAGGGAAATTTGAGAGAGAAAGAGTGAATGAAAGAGATGGAAGGAGGGAGAGAGAGAGGATGGAGAGAGGAATGTGGGGGGCGTAAGAAAGAAGGGAAAGGCAAGTGAAAGGAGAGAGAGAAATTAACATCTGTAATCTTTCACACCTCTCCTCACAGCCCTCTCCTGTCTTCTTCTCACCTCCTCTCCTCGCCCTTTCTCCTCCTCTCCTCAACACAGACCTTAATAAGTGGATTTTTATCTCAGCTACACCAGCGCTCCCAAAGGATTATGGGATTTTTTTTTCCCCACTGCACACACAGAATGGTAATTGCCAATCTGCAGTTAGAAACACTCCTTGTTTTTTTAGGAATAAGGCAGAGTCGGCTCATCACAAAAAAAACCTGCTTTGTGAAATGCCGTGTGGGTGTGTGCGCACGCATGTGTGTTCGTACCTCAATAGCAGTGCTATACCGAGAGTGTGTGTGTGTGGTTGTATATGTGTGTGTGTAGCCCAGCCCAGGACCCAAACCGTGCTTTGTGAGCGTGGGGTTCACTGGGGGTCTCATCACTGTCCAGACTAACACACATTATCAGTGGTGCTGTGACAGCTAAAGATGTGCCCTCCTCCCTTCCTCCCTCTCTCCTTTCTCTCTCACTCTCGCCTTCACGCAGGACTGGATGAAAGGTGGGGCACCCCGTCTCACTCACTCACGCTGTTTACAAAAATTGGCTCAGTCGTCGGTGAACTTGCACACACACACAGTTACGCACAAGCACATGCACACTCCGCCCACCTCCCTGCTACACACTTCGTCTCATATATCAATCTGACGGCCTTCAAGCTGTCCCTGTAACTGTCCATCAACATCTATAGTATCAGCATGCCTGACCTTGGAGCGGAAAGGCCATGAAGCACTGGCCACATTTTGAGGCAGTATTGCCTCCAAAAGTAATAGGAATGGGAAAATGGGACAAATTCAGGGTGGAGCAGGACGCTTAAATTCAAAAGTTTAGGGAAGACCATAAAGAAATTTTGGTACCATGCTCTTTGAAAATATTTCAAATTTGCTTAGTAAGTTACTTATGCTCTTTAAAAAAAAAAAAAAAAAAATTATGTATATGCAACTAAAACAACACTGTAGTACATTGTGGTATCTAAGGAAGAAATGTGTAATGAATGCATAATGTGGGCTATCATTGTTGGAGTGAATTGCACATCTATATAAGCTCAAAATGCTGCCTGTCTATCTGGCCTTTACAGCACTGTAAAGGCCAGATAGACAGACTGTCAGTGGTAAAACAGGGATTATTTTGTCTAGGGCTGTGTGCCATTGGCAGTGGAACAGCTCCAGGCGTAACGACTGCATGGCATCACAGATTAGTCTCTTGACTTTCGGAGAGAGGTGTTCTAATTAGACTGAGATGCTGAAGGACAAATGTATTTTTCTAAATTGAGTGGTATTTCCCTTTAAGCCAGTAACAATTGTCTCTGAGGCTGTGTGCCATCGTGCTCATAGATAACACACAGTCCATCCAGGTACTGGCAGGATGCAGCTAACTCACTAGCACTGCTACATTTATGCCTGTGTATTACATAGCTATTAATTGCGTCCACAAGTATGGTGGTATCTTTTTTCCCCCCCACTTAGCCCCACCTCTCCATGTGTATTCATGCCCACCATGCCCTCCCTCTCCCTCTGCCCATCATCTCCTGCCAACTGAAAGCCAGGGAGAGAGCCAGTGCAACACTTCATTAATTGTTTTTTAGGAGAGCAGTCCCGCCTGAGCCCAGAATCACTAGCTAAATTACACAGGCACACACCAATGCACGGAGCACACACACACACACACACACACACACACACACACACACACACACACAGAGAGAGTGCATCTTTACACTCTTTGACCAGTGTCACGTGAGAGACAATCACTACCCCTGCACTCTCTCTCTCTCTCTTGCTTTCTCTCTCTCTCCCCCTCTCTCTTGCTCTCTCTTTCTCTTTCTCTCACTCCCTCTCCCTCTCTAGCTCTCTCTCTCTCTCTCTCTCTCTCTCTCTCCCTCTCTCTCCCTCTCTCTCCCTCCAAGTGCCAGCTCCTTCCCTGCTTGATATTCAGCCCTGCTCTGAGACTGCACTCATGACTCTGTTTAACATGGAAAACAAAACGGACCTCTAGTGTGTGTCTGTGTTTGTGTGTGTATCCATTTGGAGGGCCACAAAGTCCTTAAAATCAATGATCCTTCTAACAGAACACACAATAAATGCACAAAAGCACCCAGCATGACTCGCGAGAGAAGTTGTCAGATGAGTTTAGGTAGGGATTTTATTTGAGCGTCGGCTTCCTTTTTCCTTCCTCCTCTCAAGCTCAAAACAAATCGAAAATGATCCAGTGGGAGAAGTTGCGAGAGAAAAAGGATTTTTTTTTTGTGACAATGTTCTTTTGTGAGCAATGGGATAAAAAGCACCGGGAGTACCGTGTGTTCCTCCCCTATCTGTCAAGATGCTGTCTGCCAGCATGTCGTCAGCCAGCACAACCTCAGTCCAGTCACTGCTCACTGCTGTAATAGCCAAAGATGAATTTGGGTTAGCCATCGCAGAGGCACTGCAGCTCCACAAAATGGAGCTATGTATG